>NW_002060962.1:936454-1194202 GCF_000150275.1 Trichoplax adhaerens
TAGTGATCCTGTTATACAGGCTGTTATTTTCTACTTAGATCTGCTTGAAAGCCGTTCTATAAGATCATATAATGGCTTTTAAAATAATAGTCGTGAATAAGAAAACAGACATAGAAGATTCATATTAAGTAGTATGTAACTACTCCATTGCAAATTTCGACATTTTCTGGCTCCTCTAGTCGGTAAAGTCCGTCCATCCGAGGTATTGTTCCATAGTACAGTGTACAGTACTGTAAAATGTACAGTGTAAATTGCTGTAGGCGTCCGTGGTCGGCCACCTGCCTTCATACTGTGCTGTATTGTACTGGACACTGTGGACAGTACTGTACTGTACAACGAGCGAGGGGTCTACAGTACAAGTAGCATAACTTGAAAACAAAACTACTGTAAACCTGATGACATCATCGATTCCGTATTGAACTGTACTCCGGTGAGTGTACCTGATGTGTGCAAATTACATATACCGCATCTTGGGTAGTATTTAGTATACACTGTATGATACATAAGGTGTTTTTGCCTTGCTAGCCTAGTCGTATGTCCTGAATGAATCGCCGATGGTGACATGACTTTTGTTCCAAGGACGAGTAGGTCACTTTCAGCAGTCTCGACTGTAAAAAGGATGACGATACGGTACTGTACTGGTACTGGTAGATGTCACGGTGTGACACAGCTACAGTGCTGCTACACCTGTCCGAAGGTTTGGTTCTATTACTGTATTATACTGTACATTGTACAGCAATGTAAGTTTGGAAATACTTTACTGTACTGTACAGTGTACTGTACAGTGTACAGTGTACTGTACAGTGTACAGTGTACAGTACAGTAGACGGTTCAGTACAGTGTACAGTAATTTTGGGGAGAAATACTGTACAGTACTGTACTGTACACTGTACAGTATGTACAGTATCATAAAGCACGAAGTACAGTACTACAGTATGCACTGTACACTGTACACTGTTTGAAACTGTTTGAAACGTGTTTGTGAAGTGAAACCACTGTTTGAAGCGCACATTGTTTGAAACGTGTTTGTGAAGTGAAATCACTGTTTGAAGCGCACACTGTTTGAAACGTGTTTGTGAAGTGAAACCACTGTTCTGAAACGTACACTGTTGGCCCACCGTACTGTACTGTACAGTACAGTGTACAGTGTACACTGTACAATGTGTACTGTACCCCGTACTGCAAACACTTTTCAATGGACGATGACGTCATCGAAATGACTCTGATTGCTGTAGAAACATAGAGAAAGCTGTCACGTATCTTCAGTGATATTGAAGGCAGCCTAACTACTTCCTGTATGCCTGCCGCTAGTATGGGGGATTTCTTCTTTCTAGCACTTGTAAAACTATCCATGAAAAGTGTATGCTGTACTAGGGAATCTCTCAGGCAGGGACTACTCTAGAGAAAGTTTGTACTTTCTCTTTCTAATTTGTCAGCTCTTTCGCCTTCAAAAGATAATCTCAAGGAAACTAGTCCAGTAGTGAATCAATCAGTACGGGATCGGACGGATGATGAGACAGTGTTCGATTGCTGTCAACTACAGTGCTCAGTACTCAGTACAGTCCTGTACAGTACTGTACTACCATACTGTACAGTACTGTACACTTGTACAGTACATGCAGACTTCCACCAGTATGTACAGTACTGTATACTGTACACTGTACAGTAGTACCGTAGTCTTATTTTACCTACTAGTCACTGTAGTCTCTTCCAGTTGCAGTGTTAAAGGTGAAACTGGTGATCGGAGCTTGGTGAGGGAGAAAGAAACAAAATCCAACGGGTAGTTTCTATGCTAATCGAAAAGATTGAGAGTTAAAAAGCAAAATAAAACAGTTTATGCTCTTCATACAATATGACATCTTCCAATTTGAAGAAAGCGTAAGTTTGATCTCCAAAATGGTTGAATAGGATGTTAAGTTCACTTATTCACACTTTACAAATATAATCATCACAGTGCCAATGAATTGCCTAGAAATACCCTATAATAGATTGTAGAAGGAATGGACTACTGCAATAGTAATATTATTATTTATTTTTATGACTGGATGGAATAGTTATAAGACAAGCAAAGAAAACCGCTTTATCTGCTAGTTAAAATGTGTATTTGTCAAGTCCTGCTTGGCTTACTACAGATGATAGCCACCAGTAGAGGTATCATCTTATAAAATAGCAACGGACACCACAATCAATGCTGATGAGCTTGATACTCGTATGTCTTCTGTTTGATAGTATAGCCGAGTTCCATCTTTCGCATCGTCCTTATTTTACCCTAAACGCTTAGCTATGAATATTAAAGTAGCAATCGTCATGCTGATTGATATGGGTAATGCGATGGTACATGACAAGTTGTTTTCCTTTTAGCAAGATGAAAACATACCCTAGTGCAGTGTATACTGTATATTAGCGGAAACAGACTGTTGACAATGATTATTACAAGCCCTGAATGCATAGCTTAATTAAGAAATTGCTTGCAATTGCCGTAAAATTCAGAAAGTTGCCGATAAATTCCATTTCATTCCTGGCCGGCTTGTTTGTTATAAAACTCTTCCTGATGAAACAATTGTTCGTCTATTATTATAATCTTCTAATTTCAGGATGTAACGATCAGTGTAATTCTATATTTTTATCATTGATTATCCGTATTGATCTAGGTTAATGCGATATTGATATGTGCTTGTTAGTAGGATTTATTGTAGATACAAGTAGAATATTATTTATGTAGGCCGAATAGTACATAATCGAATGCTTGTATTAAAAAAATCAAAATTTCAAAAAATTGTAAAAACTTTTTTCGTTCATTTTAGAGATGTCAAGATTGTAATCATGGGAGAATCAGGAGTTGGCAAAACCTCATTTATCGGCCGTTATTTGAAAGGAACTTTTTCCGTCCAACCACATGTGAGTATAATAAATTGGTAGAATGATATAGCGGCACGAGTTAGAAGCTTGCCGCTTAGCAAAATGTTTATCTAATAGTCTGTGCCTTGTGTTTATACAAGTTGATCTTAAAGATGAGAAAGTGATGACCGAAGCACTTACACTTCATTTTCACAAATGTTATACAGTATAGGCCGGGTCATGTGTAGTGTAATTACTTAAGAGCAAGTACATTCGGCAGTACTAATCTTACAGTAGTGAATCTATCAACGATATTCGTTGTTAATAAGCTAGATGTTAATGTTTCAGTATGTGTAAGTTAAAGTTTATTGAATAGTTGAGCAGAAGTACTGCTTAATGTTACGTTGGATCGAGATAGAAAGTCTCCAACTTTTGAGTAAATAATTTACGTAATTTATTCGAAAATCAGATCATTATAATGTTGTAGTAGTGCTTTGTCTATGTGAACGACAATCCGTGTATCATAGTTTTTGTGTGTTATTGTTTGTTATAGATGCTTCATAAACATATCGTAGTCGTATATGCTGAAGTAGACCATACTTGTAATTGAGGCATTACTTTCAAATAATTATGTTGCATTATTCATCGTCGTTCTATGTCAAATTGTTCCATCGAATTTATTGTTTCATATCGCATTCTAGACTATGGGTGCTGCTTTTAGTATGCAGAAATGGGGTCATTATAACGCTGCGATTTGGGTAAGACAATATCGTCGGTTTGCTGAATTGGACATTTGTTACTATACTAATAGCTAGTTATAGCTTTTTACTACCATATACGTATAGAGTGTATTTTACCAATGATATACCATTAAAATGAGCCTTTGTGAAGCGTCTAATATTATCCCTAGTTTTAGGTAGTATTAACCTAGACGACTACTCACCACTTGCTCGTATATCGAAAATTACAGCAAGCATATGTATTAAATTCTCTACTATCTTGAAATGTCTTTTCTTACTTAGGATACTGCTGGGGAAGAGAGATATGGACGCTTAACATCATTTTATTGTCGTGGTGCTTCTGGAGTTATTATTGCATACGATATTACCTCGAAAAAGTCATTCGATACACTGAAGGAAAGATTCATACCGTTGCTCGATGAGAATGATACCCATGTACTTGTTGCTGTTGTTGGTACGAAGAAAGACTTAATCGATACAGCGGGTAGAGAAGTATCGCAAGAGGATGGCAAAACAATGGCTATAAATTTAAACGAGAATTGGCAGGGTCAAAAGTTGCAACAGATCCCATTCTTTGAAACTAGCTCTAAGGCTGGAATAAATGTAAAGGAAGTTTTTAAATTTTTGTTATCGAATTTATTACCATTAGATGATTCAAATAATACGAATTTGGAGCAATTGAATAATTCTAAATCGCAAAACACTGTGGATACTATTACTTTAAGTAATACAAGACCAAAAAATAGTCAACAAACAGGCAAAAGTGGTTCATGTTGTTAAATATCATTGGCTGTGTATTTTATTAGACTTAATTATGCTATAAACTGCAGTATCACGTAATTTATATCATGTATTATTTATCACAATCTTATCGTAAAGTGGATTTTAGATCGAATAGAAATTTTTTATGAACAAAACAGTCCTATATACGTTTAATTATATGTAAAAATATCAGAAAGAAAATGTTTTAGATGTACAGTGATAGTTGTGAGATATAAAATTTTGGGTTTGTATTTGCCAACATTTTTATCAAGTAATTGATGATTTGTTACTCAGGTGATGAGCAAATCAGTAAAATATAGCTAGTTTCTTTTTCTAATTGATAAATGTAGAAAGCTGATATTGAACCGCTATTTTTAATTATTATAATATGTAGGCAGACATAGTAATCAAAATTGAAAATGTTAGCATCCTTAATTAAAATCAAGTCCTTAATTACAGTGCATATCTCAGCAACTTGTCCGATTATAATAATTATTATCATTTTTGTTTGAACTTCATCTTCTGTGGATAATGCTCATTTTTAGATCTAATCTCCGTCATTTCAGAGTTAAAACTTTATGTAATATCAAAAATTCCATTTATCCAAATGCAAACAAATATATATATAACAAATTTTTGACCTTAAGTAAATTGATGTAGTAACTTTTTTCATCAACTACTGGGTTCAAACTCATTGCCTTAACCCTGCAATTTGATCAAAATACAGGCAGTAAATTAACTATTAACTAAAGATAACCATCTCCAATAACATGTGTAAAGCTGCATTGGAAAACTTATTATTTTTATTTCGTAAATTTTACAATATGTGCTTATGAGCTCTAACGAAATACTAATTATAGTGAATACCAATTTAAGCTTAAAATAAATATGATGAAGATTACTAGGTGGATGAGTGACTAATATCAAATCTTATACTGTGTCTTTTTAAGATTCTAGATGTCGTACATATATTATTCAACGCATGCATGAATACTTTACTGTTACACTTTTAATCAGCTTCAATTTTCATGCATTTCATATTCGCACATGGGTTAAATTATAACTATTTTTCCCGATATCAATTATTTTTTAAGTCAGTTTCATAATTAATGTAAGGTTTAGCGACTATCAAACTCTTTTCTCGTATCTTTTGGCTTCCGTAATATTATATAATCGTACTTTAGGCTTATGCAAGCAGTAACAGATCATCTTATTTGCAATCCTGTTGGTAGATACTCTTGTACAGAAAACATTTTTAGCTCTGTTAAAAGGGACATGATAGAGCTTGCTTCTTGTTGAATTTATTAATGAAAATATATGCTAGCTAATCATTGCCTGTGACTAATAGTACTTCAAGTTATGCAAAAGAAATGAGATTCAGAACACAATAGATAACCAACAAAATTGGGAGCAGTTGGTCGGTAGGAACAGCTACTTTGTCTGTAGATGGAAGCAGTCCATGCCTGTTTGTTAGATAGCTACAAATATTACCATAACAAATTTAGGAACTTTGCAAGAGACGGCAAATAAGTCTTACAATATTTTAAAGGGAGATCAATTTTGCAAACGCAATTCTGGTAGCCCATATACATCTCAAATACTGTATTACAATAGCTTGATAATCAGATAAATAAACTGGTGGAATGATACAAATTATATATTACAGATATCATTAATTATGGTAAATAAAATGAATTAGATCCTCGTATAATTAAAAAGTCTTTACCTATAGACAAAACTGTCTACACTTGCATATACGCGTAAACTACATTTTAGAGTGGAATTTATCAGGTACAAAGTCAGGTTTATATGAATTTTTCGACTTGGTCCACTAATTATAATCAATTGGTATTACGAAAACGTACTCGTAAATATACTTTAACAATTAATAGATAAATAAGATCATCAAGAGATTTTGAAAGTGTAGCATTATTGCGAGGGCAGACAGTATTATTTCCCCTTTGCGGTTATAGAAAGGATAGGATATACTAATTTATAGATCTTGATGACCTTTGTCAAAAGCTGATTTTAAATTTGCAGATTTTTCAGCATTAATCATTAAATGATAATAAAAATTGATGGTTTGCTCATAATTTTTGATTTTAATTTTTTCATTGTTTCCATGGATTCCCTTTAATTCAGCACTGTTTAAAAAGGAAGGTGCAAATCGATATATATTCTTACTGAGTTTGACGAAGTGTTTCGAATCGCTGGACGCAATGAAAAGTGCTGGAGCTACGGGTACTTCAAATATTTGATATATACTTTGATGCAGAATTCGATAGCCATCAGAATCGGTTGGCGAAATCGGTGAAGGTTCATATGCACTGAGTATTTTAACCTTTACTCGATCATCTTGGATTATTTTTTTATCAATTTTGAGAACATCCGCCACTGATTGCAGTGGATGAATACGATGGTTTACCACTGCTTTTGCTGTTGATGAAATGACGTTCCACTTTACACCAGCATTAAACATAGTTAAGGCGGTAGTGGTGCGTATAATTGCGTTTGTATTCGGTTTTAATGCAAATGCGCGAGCGATTAGAGGTCCAAAAAGCCATAAATTAGCCATTAGAACGCGATGCGGTAATGTCATTTTGTTTACTACGTACTCTAACAATAATCGTTCGGGTCCTTTTCCAAAGAAGTTCTCATGGGGATTTTGCTCTAATGATACCATAGCCTTCGATAAGATGCCAATGCTAGTTTCTCCAGCTGGCATTGAAGCATGTCCTGGAGTGACAGAGACACTAAATTCGAATGTTGCCATACCTTTTTCAGCGATACCAATTAATGCGACGGGGGTTTGCATGCCTGGTAATATGCCATCCGCTACGACCATCCCTTCATCAGAAATAAAGTCGAGCGTTATTCCTCGTGAAGAAAAGTAATTGGCAACCGCTTTTGCACCTCGGAGACCCGATACCTCTTCGTCATGACCCATCGCCATATAAAATGTACGAATAGGTCTTTGACCTTTAGCCAGTCTAAATTCTAGTGCTTCCATCATACCGAATAACGTTTGCTTGACATCAAGTGTACCTCGACCGAAAATATAGCCTTCTTTAACAGTGGCTGAAAAGGGATCAACTTGCCATTCTGCAGCCTTGGCAGGGACTACATCTAGATGGCTAACCAGCATGTATGGAGGTAAGGTGCTATTTGTGCCTTCAACACGATATAACAAGGTATAATTTGCAAACAAGATACGTTGGATAAAGTTGGATGAATGGATAAGTGGAAACGATTCTTGAATATGATCATGCAATTGTAGAATGGCTGTGAAATTACAATTATCGATAGATGTGCATACCGTTGGTATTTGAATAGCAGTTCTAAAGTGTTGCAATCTTACATCATTTAATGGGATAAAGTCCGAATCCGATACTTTACACTTCTCAAAATAGGGTTGAGCGTCAGGGAAGGTAACAGTTCTGATAATAACTGCAACGATAATCACGCCTAATATTAGTAATAGTGATTTCAGTATAAGCGATAAAATCTTTCTTGTTTTCATTTCTTTTGCAAGAGTTACCAGCAACGGCTAATACGAGTAGCTATGAGCAAATATCGTCAGCTAATCAATCAATGGCGGCCAATCTTGAATCTCTCGACACCGACTGCAGTATCCTGTACAATATACACTATTATATGGTACTATAGTACACTACTGTATAGGACTGTATTCAGTATACTGTGCAAGTAGGAGGAGAGAGGTGTGTACTATTATTGTTTAACTAACTAGAACTAGAAGTTTTTCTACTGCCATTTGCAATTGGTTAATTATCGATGGTGCCAACAGGTACAAATATCATCCAACAGGCTCATCAGTTTGGCTTGCCATAGGATCGAAGACTGAATGGAGGTATAACTTGAGATTTCTGTTCTGTACGTATGCCATCTATTTGCAACTTGCTGCTGTCAATTAGTATAAGTATCATCAGATACGCCTAGCAGATTGCGTTGCTATAGAACCGAAGCAGAATCAAGCTACAACTTGAAGTTTTGATATTATATATCAACTACAGTGTTTGCAATAAGTTGTTGCCAACCGGCTCAAACATCATCGGATGCAAATCAGATACAAAGTACGTTGCCATAGGACATTAAACCGAGTCAAGCGGTCATCTGAGGTTTTACGAGTATACCAGTTATTTTGCTTGCTTGATACAGCTATTTTGGAAGGTACTGGTTAGGACAGCGGCGTAGGCCACAGATAGAGTTAATTAGCTAACATCGTGGTAATGATATGCTTACAACAAGGTAAAACCATCATTTTACCTATTAGATACTGCTTGTCAATATGGGTGTCATCAATTTTATAATAAGATTTATTATTGGTGCTATTGCGAGCATTACGCTAATCGTAACGATTAGAATGATAACTTTTCCTAGTCATCAGGTTAATGTAGGCGAATGTAGCGTTAAAGATGATGACTTTATCCATCTATCGCAGCAAGCTATTGAACGTTTTCAACAGTCACTCAGATTACAAACTATATTTAATGAAAATGAAAGTTTTAATACATCGGCTTTTCTTGCACTTCATCAACATCTTGTCGATAATTATCCTCTCATTCATAATGCATCATTTATATCTCGTGAAATAATCAACAGCTATAGTCTTCTTTATACCATCAACGGTAGCAATCCAGCGTTAACACCGTATATGCTAACTGCACATCTCGATGTTGTCCCTGCTAAGAAAGACGAATGGAGTTATGATCCATTTAGTGCTCATATTGTGGATGGATTTATCTACGGTAGAGGAACACTAGATGATAAAAATGGTGTTATCGGCTTGATGGAAGCATTAGAATTTCGTTTACGTAAGAAAATCATGCCCAAAAGATCCTTTTACTTGGCTTTCGGTCATGATGAAGAAGTGACAGGTCTGCATGGAGCTTATCATATTGGAAAGATACTAGCTGATAGAGGGGTTGAGCCCGATTTTATTTTGGATGAAGGCATGATGATTGTTAGTGACGGAGCACCTGGTGTAAAAGGGCCTGTTGCTTTTGTTGGTATTACTGAGAAAGGCTATGCTACTCTTCAGTTAACAGTAGCCAACGGTACTGATCATGATATAGTGCCAGAAGTAAATTCAAACATTGGTATTCTAGCTCAAGCTGTTTCGACGTTAGAAAGAGTCGGCCATCGTAATTTATTCGGTAGTGGACCAGAAGTAATAATGTTGGAACATTTGGCTCCTCTAATGGGATTTTCCTATCGAATAATCATGACAAATTTATGGCTGTTTTCATATGTTGTAAGTCTTCAATTCGATGCGGATGCTGCAACGCGTGCTTACATTAAGACGACCACAGCTTTAACTATGTTCCATTCTAACAGTGATTCAATCAATGTTGGCTCTTCATCAGCTACAGCTATTATTAATCATCGTATACATCCATCCCAATCGGTAACTGAGGTTATCAACTACGATAAAGCCATCATTAATGATGATCGTGTACAATTTAAAATACTAGACTCTTACAATCCTCCAAGATTATCACCCATTGATTCTTTTGGCTATAAGGTTATTTATAAGAGTGTTCGCCAAGTGTTTAAAAATGTGCCAGTTATACCATCTGTTATGATTGGAAATACTGATACTATACACTATCTGCATTTAACTAGAAATATTTATCGATTTTCGCCGTCTTGTTTATCAGCTACGACAGATTTAAAGAGAATACATGGAATTGATGAGAGAATAAGTTTACAAAATTATCAAGAAACACTAAACTTCTATTTTCATGTTTTCGATAATGCTGATAAAGGGATAAATCTTCCTGATCGGGATAAAGAGAGAGCAATGGAATTTTAGAATGAATGCCTGCTTAATATTGTGATATTCTCATAAGTATCAATGAATGTGATATACCGTATGTCAAGATATACAGATATAGATTGCTTTTATCCAGAATTTTAGTACAGAAATTTTTAGATATTGTTTCATATAAGTACGCGTGGTATTCAACTCCATATTTCCAATGTTAAACATAGTATTTGAGATGGTATATACATATGTAGATTTATAGCCTATTTTTACAGGAAATGTTTTAATGGTAAGTCATATCATCCTGAATGATATTTAGTAAAGGAGATAATTATTTTTATTAAATAAAATTTTTTACTTCAAATTAATATCTCTAATATTCATCCGGCTTAGCTAGCTAGTGTTAATTAATGTAGAGTATGCAGATGGCGTTGTACTTTATCATTAATACTTGCAATAGTAAAAGGGTATAAGCATGTTTGGGGCTTGTTGCCTTATGATCCATAAATTTATTTTATTAAACTATTAAGTCCTACTACAATTGTAAAACCTGGAATTATTTATACAATGGGTCATAATAGTAGCCTAGTGGCGTAAATGATGATACTGTACATTATAATTTACTTTCTATCAATGATAAATACGTGTTTCAACATTTCAATCACTACTATTGGCTAAGTTTTGTATCTATTTGCATGATTTAGCTAAAAATAAATAATTAATGATAGTATTACTATTCATATGAATTGAAGACTAATATAATAGATCAATCTGACTTCTAATAGTATTAGATAACGATTTAATATAAGCCATTTATACATCATCGCCTAATAGCATCGTTTACATATTCTCTCGTTAATTCTACTGATAATCCTATTGCGACGTTTCTATCCGATATATTGATTCACCATGAACATGTATAGCGGCTGGCTCATGAACATAGTGCAAATTTTGTATAGTACAACTCTTAATAGTGTAAGATTTAACACTTTATACGCTAGGGGGCAAGAACATTGCCGCTGAATCACTAATCCACTGTGATTGAAATATATCTCGGTCTAAGTACTGCTAATCTTGCCACTATTCTGCTATAACTTAAGGCATTTGTAGAGTACAATAAACAAACAATACAAACGAAGCGTATTGTGTTGAAGCATCTATTTATTCTTATAGTATCTGTATCCTTTTTATTATTGATGATGGTACACTATATAGGATGCTTATATGCGAAGTCTACCAATGGTGATATACTGAATTCAGTAACTAATCAATACTAAAGTATACGCTTATAGTCAAAAATACTTTTGTACTGTAGTATAGCGACAATATTTAATGAAGGTGCTCTATACTTTCTAATTTTATTATGGTTTTTAAAGTCTAGTTTGAGTTCATGAATAGCAATTAACTATTAATTAATTCTATAGACTATAATTAATCGATATTTGCTGTAAAAGCTAATATCAAATTATTCGTGTGGGCAGGGCTTTTAATTCTCGAATCTAACTAGATAGTATTGAATATAATTAACTATATTAACTGGAAATAATAATTAACAAAGGTACAGCAAATATACCGCGACATCATATATTTGATTTGGTTGATAGTTTAATTTTATTCCAAGAAAAGCATCGCTAAAATTAAAAGGTAATCATTATGATCAATCATTTGAAGATATTTAATTTTTACTAGTTACTAATAAAAATACTTATCAACGTCAGGTAGACCAGTTATTTTCTGCCATTAGATATCTTTAAAGTTATAATGTACATTACCTGAATCGTTATCACGAAAGCAGTATTACAACCATTAGTCGTCCAAATGGAAGCTAGTAGTGTTTAAATTTTTTAAATTACATAAACTTGAGAAGTTAGAATTTGCCTTGTGGATTTCGACTCATTCTGTACAAATCATATTACGTTCGTTACAGGGAAATTAAAGGCGAGCGTTTAATTCCTACTGTATAAGTTAGCATGGGAAAAGCTCTATCAAAGAATAAAGGTTCGGCTGCCTTTCGGGTTGGATTCCTAAATCAGAAAGGAATAGTAGTAGGCAAAGGAACTATAACCATATCCAGAACCAAGCTTGAATTTATTAGTAAAAGCAAAAAACAGGAATACGAGTGGCCATTGACGACAATATCACGCTATGGTTCCGCAAATGGAACTTTTACCTTTGAAGCTGTCGACTCCAACGAACAGAGCGCTATGTATTGCTTTACATCATCTAAAACGGATAGAATGGAAGCTTTTCTTGATCAAAAAGTTCAAGAATATCAAAAGAAGCAAGAAAAAAATTAACTAAAAAATTAGAGCTACAAGCTAAGATCGAGATTATTGTTTTCATCCTTGATTAAGCACTTATTTATCGTTTTTTGCACAAATCATGTATTAACTTATTTGCAGGTTTTTTTTAAAGTCTATGACGCTTTTAAATTCTTGACAGATCCATATTTGTTTAACCTCATTCTTATAATAGAAATAGTTTTCAATCCATTTTTTAGATCCAATGCACATGATCTTAAGATTTTAGCTTCTCTCGTCTTACAGTAGCTATCGCAAGTAGATTGCTAGTAGTACCTGCTATTATTTACTAATACAATACGATATTTATAAAATTTGAAATTGATTAGTAATTAAAAAGATGCTTTAAAATCGGGCACGAGCTATCGAGACTATAGTGTACGTTATACTTCTGTCTCAATGGTTCAATCTCAGTCACCTTAATATATGTTTGGATCAAAATTTTTATATGGCATCTGTGGTTACAATTTCTATTTACTATAACGCCATTGAGTACGGTAATTAAAGTTGTACTACTCTTTCCAATGGCCCTACTGTAGCATAAATTTTTACTATTGCTGTAATTTATACATGCTGCAACGACAAACAGCTGTACTGAAGTATTATTTTACCATTTATCCTATGTGCTTTCTGTAATATAGCAGATCTAAAAAAGAAGTGTACAATTTCACAATGTGAATCCACCTTACTATGCGATTAACTGCAATATGAATTATATTGAATATCGCTAGTGATTGTTTTTAAAATGTGCTTATCGAGCATTATAAATTTATCAAGATATCAATTTATTTCATGCTATGACCATTTCCTTATTTTCGAAATATCTAGTACGAAATGTTAATCTTTATTCCTGTCAAGTATACCGGCATTTTTATACTCCATTATCAACAGGTATCAGTATTATTGTTAACATACGCGTAACGTATACTCAGTAATACAATCAATAAAGATACCAGCTCTACATTTGAAGGACAAATCAGGTAGCAATTTTATAAACTGAACGTAATAAGTTATCATGGAATAATTCATAAAGTATCACAAGCATTTTTTTTGGCTAATACATCATACAATTACATTGGAATTTATGATAAAATCATCAACTATCACAATTATTAATCCTGTAACTGCGTATATTCAATATTTACAACCGGTAACAACATTAGCTGTAGTTGAATAAAATTTTCTAAGAATAAAAACAATACGGGAGTACTTCATTTTATGTATGTCTATAAATGACACAGTTTGAATCAGAAATGCGATGTAATAATTTGCATTGGGTAATAAAGACCATTTATTCTGTCAGTTCATATAAAGCTAAATTTAAATATCATATCAGATAATGGTAGCTATCAACCAGTGATACCAGTTGCTGTATAGACTATCTTATACATTCCATTAATCTATATACCGTACAGTGTATCTAGAATCATTAGTCGTCACCATCATCATCATCATCATTTTGATTACGTAGAGAGTCCGACATAACATCACGAATTTGATTTGCAGCTGTAGGATCTTCAGATAAATCACTCTTAATAGCTTTAAACTGGGCCAATTTCCACTCTAAACCTAAATCATTTTAATACGTCGAGGAATTTAATATGTTACAAAACAGTATTATGTTGATCTTATCGAAGAGAAACTTTATTCTGTGGTATGCTATCACCGTGATTAATTAATTTGGCAAAATCGTATACAATACGCGTCTATCAGTACAGTACTTGCAAGGAAAGTGAGCAACAGACTTACTATCGATAGTGAGTTTCATGCCTCCAAAACTAAAAGGTCCAATTAATTGCCCCTTTAATTCTCCATTGTTGTAAACAAAGATAGTCGGGAGGTTTTTATCTGGATAATTCGGAATAGTAGTTGTAGAAATACTTTTAAGAAACTTGGTTTCGGGAAACTTTTGAGCCAGGGTTGATAGATGATTGTTGATTAATTTACATAATGGAATTCTGAATGAAAAATTGAATACAAGGCATTACATTATGGTGATACAGAGTGTTCAAATTTATTTCTTAAACTAATGATACAATTGTATAATCTTTGGCTTAATAACAGTAAAATAAGATTGATACCCTGCTTGGTATAGGTGAAGGACTACATTGATGCCTTCTCCAGCTTTGGTAACTTCCTGAATATAGTCTTGTCCTGAAATTTCTCTGAGATCACCAAATTGTGACCTCTTTACCGTTTCTTGCATTTCTAACAATCGTTTTCGCCTAATATGAATATATATGTTAAAAATAGCGTACGGTTATGGTGTCCAATTGGGATTTGATTTTAATTGTAACAAATTTTATCTACACGTATACTACTGTACTACTATTAAAATGCATGTCATACAGCTAGAAGGGTAAGCACTGTACGTCTAGTTGCTACGATTTTGGAGTTTCATCCTCTCTACGATACCGTTATTAAGGGATTTAACTATTGCATGTGTGTATGTGTCATATATATATAAGATAGAAATATATTACTTGTACTCTAGGAAAAATTGCTCGTCTAGATCATCTTCAAATTCATCCAGCTCGTCCATGTTCATTTCCTGGTAAGGTTTTCCTTCAGGAGAGACGACATTTTTGTCAGGAGGGGCTATTTCCACTTCTTCCTCCTTTGGCTCTTCTTTTGGTGGTAAAATGCCTTTTTGGCGTAAGATATCGTTCCATTCTGTGTCTTCGTTAGGATCTTGCATCTTGTCTAATCAGACGTACCTAGAATAGGATGTGCGATATACTCGTCCATCAGTAATCAACCATGATGACTTTTGCAGTCTTGTGCATCATTGCTACAGTCTATGAATCACAGTAAGACTATTGAACGCGCATAGTTACAGTCGATGGACAAAATTGAATTTAAAATCATCTAGGCAACTACTAAGTGTCTAACATTATGTGAATTACTGAAATCGGAGATGAAGATCATGGCAAGGGATTGTACGCCATTTGTTCATCATTTTTACGTATAAAATAAGCTGTATAGAGATTGAAGACTCGTCGACTGCTGGATCGAAAGAGGTAGTTTAATTGAAATAGCCCAATAACTGAACTGTTCATCATAGAGTTTTATACCTGGTAAAGCTTGTTTGCAAGTCTATAAGTTGGATGCCTCGGAAAGAGTTGGAAGAAGACAGCAAATATGAAAGCAAATCCCCGACTGCAGCTGGCAAAATCAATGACCGCCGGATGCCTTGAGGTAAATGGATCGGTGGAGTTGATCGTCCGATCGAGTATACTACAGTATGGACATTATCGCTATTCTTGAACAGTACCCTATATCTAGTATGACCGCTAGAAGTCAGTACGAAACGTCACAACAGAGATAAAGTGAATGACTAAAAATAGTCTAGGTAAAATAACATGTCATGGGTAGCGTTGGAATATTATTGTAAGCTTGTACCCATGACAACTATTTCGCTCGGGTTAGTCCTTCAGTAGGTGATAGTGATGATACCCTACTATCGACTTACTAGAAGATCGCTTACGAGTAGACTACGGCCAATTCCGTACAGTCTACGGTATAGTCGCCGATCGAATGGATGGGAATTGATCAGTCTGCCGATGGAATCTGTCATGGTGTTGCTGTACAAATTGCAAGCAAAAATAATGTCGCTATTGCGTCGTTAGTATGCTACTTACGATGGCCAAACGATAGCAAGGGGATGACAATATTTCTCTTTTACTGTTTTACCCAAATGTGCTTAATAGATGTCGCATAAAGAGATCGTACAGCCTTTATGATATACTATAACTTGTTGTCCTAACTTACGACATCTATTTTGCATAAGTGAATGGACTGGTATCAAGTCCACTTTGCATACATACACTACTGTAGTAAGGCAAGGAAAAAAAAAGTTTTGGTGCGGCCGCCATTCTTCTTCAATCCAATCTCTCTCTACTAGAAAGAGAAATTTAAAGAGTACTGTGCTTGGATGGTAAGTAGTAACAGTTTATGGATGTTATTGGATAGATTCTAACCCAGATAGTAGGAATAAGGACCTAATATAGCTTGATATTAGTATACATTTGGTTGCTGTTGAATTCTGATGGGTGCTGTTGTTATGATTAATAATAATATACAGTATAAGCCAACTGTCTATGACAAATTCCACGTTTATTCTCCTGCTAGCACTATCAACAATTTTACAATCGCGTTAAAGGCTTGCTGCCATGCTAGTTATAATATGGATAGGCTGCTAGGAGAGACAGTGTAATCCGAGGGCAGTCTTTAAACATCGATGCAGACACTTTCGATCTTGTACAATTTTTGTTAGCTTGATGACTCCCATTCAAATCGTAATATCGATAGGTGCAATACGTAGATATCAGTTATGCGAGTCTACAATTGGAGAATGGCAGTAGAATCGGTTGTTCAAATTTATAGTAATTGCCTAATTTAATAGACTGAAATAAAGCTTCAATACGTACCTATGCTAAGCTAGGTACAGCAATCTTTAGCCTTGAAATTGTTGTACTTCATCATCGATATCAAGTTGATTGATTCTATATTAATGGATAACTACGCGTATTTCTATTTTTCAATTAGTCAGTAATCAACGTTGCATCTATGATTTGATTATAGACTGAAGTAGGTATTATAATAATTATTGACCACATGATATATTGATCAATGACAATTTTTCTATTTTTGAATAAGTCAGTAATTCTTTTTTCTCGATCATTGGCTCATATATGTATTCTAATTATTCCTTAGCACATCATCAATATACTGTATGCATGAATGACTTATTTTCTATTTTGCAGTAAGTCAGTAATTCACTTTACATCGATCATTCGCTCATATATCTATTCTAATTATTTTTTACAATATCATACATGTACTGATGCATGAATGACTATTTTCTATTTTGTAGTAAGTCAGTAATTCACTTTTCTTCGATCATTTGCTCATATATATCTATTCTAATTATTGCTTACCACATGATAAATATACTGTATGCATGAATGACTACTTTCTATTTTGCAGTAAGTCAGTAATTCACTTTTCCTCTATCATTTGCTTATGTGTGTGTTCTAATTATTACTTATCACATCATGTATAACACTAAAACGATAAAAAGTACAATATGTATTTCCTTACTACATCATACATATACTGTATGTATGAATGACTATTTTCTATTTTGTTGTAAGTCAGTAATTCACTTTTCCTCTATTATTTGCTTATGTATGTGTTCTAATTATTATTACTTATCACATCATACATAACACTAAAACGATAAAAAGTACAATATGTATTTCCTTACCACGCCATACATATACTGTATGCATGAATGACTATTTTCTATTTTGTTGTAAGTCAGTAATTTACTTTTCCTCGATCATTAGCTCATATATGTACTATAATTATTCCTTCCACATCATACATATACTGATGCATGAATGACTATTTTCCATTTTGCAGTAAGTCAGTAATTTACTTTTCCTCGATCATTAGCTCATATGTGTACTATAATTATTCCTTACCACATCATACATATACTGATGCATGAATGACTATTTTCTATTTTGTGTCTATCTATGTGTTCTAATTATTACTTATCATATCATACACAACACTAAAGCGATAAAAGTACAATATGTATGTCAATTAGAGAAAAGACAGTTTCAAGCACTTGTTATCCTTGTTACACTGTGAAACAAGGTACAATTTTCACTCGCATTTCATGTGTTGCCTTGCAGAAATAGAATAGCCTCCAACGTCTAATGGTACATGACAACGACTTTTTGCTATAGGTATAGAGATCTCTATTAGAAATGGACACTGTAACAAGGCTGTCGAGTGTTGATAAAGTCGGTAAGACACATGCTAAATTAATACTAGAAATAGGTTGTTTGAATATGCCTTCGTTGTCAGCGATGTAGACCATTGTCGCTGAACTTTACTACCCTAAGCGGATACAACGTTAAACGATAATTCATCCATTCTGTATCAATCTTTATGGCAGCTGATGTTAGCTTAATGATAGTGCAAAATTCTATTTTTTCAGTATAAAATGGTCTTATAAGCTATTATTAACTTTTATCTTAATCGTTGGATGGGTTTAGGTAGCGACGTCGGCAGGTTTCACCTTGAATCTCTAGGGTGTGAAATTAAGATTCATAATATATTCTGATTGGTGTCGTACCTTTGCATATTCTGTTAAATCCTTGTGCGAATGCCTAACAATGATATATGCCTTTTATTCAGCAGTCGATCTCAAAGCCATACTACAGTTTTGGATAACGATGAAATTCAACAACTATTCAATAAATTTGCTACGGTCGTTAATGAAAAGAGATTTCTGAGTTTACGTAAATTTATGGCGGTAAGTCGATATAAAAGGTCTTATATGTTCATACAGTGCACAAGATTTATCAAAGCATTGCTCCTGGATCAATGGAACTTTTATCTAGCCTTAAGTTGTAGCTGATTATGACTTAGCCTAATATTTCAATGATACAATTTTATTATAATTATAGATGATCAGCGAAAGCGGCATTCTGTTAGAAGATCCTCGACTTGCTGAGTCTGCTTTAAAAATTGAAGAACAATTGGATAAAGATGAGAATGGACTAATAGATATTGAAACTTTTCGAAAGTAAAATTTTGTTAAATGAAATTTAAGTTATAGTATTTTACTAGGATCATGTGTAGTTTAATAGAAATTCTACTATAACGCCAGTTGTGTGTTAATGAGTCGAAAGATGATAATAGTTGTTTCTTTGTTTTATTTATTTACACCGGCCAATCAACTGCAAGGTGCATTACCGGAAATATTGTTCTTATTATCAAAATTTGGCGAGATGATTTAATTATACCGAACTTTAAGGAATTTAAAACTATTATAGAAAATGGATACAACAAAGCGAAAGAGCTGAAGGGTGGAAAAGTAATCACTTCGAGAGCTATTTCTATGCTGTATAAACTGCGTCTGATGTAAATATCTTACCCTAGGCCATGTTGTGTATGTATCACCAAAATAGGTTGCAACTTATATTCCCCAGCTTTCAAGAGCCAGTCCGGATTATTGGGGTGTATCTATATGCACCATTGACGGACAGAGGTATTGCAAATTAAAAATGTATTCTAATGATTTTTGATAGTTTCTAGTAGTTTCATTTATTTAATTTTATTGTCATTTTACGCTATTAGTTACTGTATCAATTACTCCGTTATAATATTGCTAAGTAGAAACTGGGAAGTAAGCTACTTTAGTGAAATGTATGAATTATGGCTTATGACAATCTTTCAATAAGGAAGTTTAAAATTATACATTAGATACAATCTAGGCGATTATGATGTTCCTTTTTGCATGCAGTCCTGTAGCAAGTGTATCAGTTATGCGGTTGCCCTGAATGACTTATCCAGCGACTTCGTAAGAGTTATCTTAGCTAGAGTTAAAAATAAGAAATATATATATAGGTCATTTTTTATTGTCGTTCGATAGGAGGTCTGTACGATGCACGTCATTTTATTATTACATACAAAATCAATTTTTTGAAAATTAATAATTTAGGTACATCAATTCGTTGGTTATGAACCAAGTGGAGCAGTATTCAACGAATTAACGCTTAATGAACAAGGTTAATAGACATCCTAACGAACTTTATTACTTGCATATTTGCGTATGCGTTCAAGTATAATATTTTAAGGATTACAAACACAGCGTAAAGAACATACTTTTCACTTGCGTTGATATAGACCAACCACACAGTCCCATGATTAATTCTGGTGCTATTATGGTTGCTGCATTACATAAGGTATCTTAACTTTTAAACGAATCTATAACGGGATTAATTGTGTATTAATGGAAATTGTTGTGCTTCAATCTCATGTATTCCATATATCGGTAGCCTGATCAACATCTGAGTGATAGATTTGAATACGTAAGTATTAGATTAAAGTTTCAATTTTAATAGCATATAGCTGTCTTCATCGATAGCTACCTACAACGAGCTGACATAATTCATTAATTATGTTTTAGATTATAAAGCAATTTAAGAAGGCGGCCGGAGGAGAATATGTAGGGTTCGATAATGCGACGTACGTTGATTAAATTATTCGAATAGGGTGTTTCTTACATGTAATATGTAAATGTAAAGCCTTTATCTATCTAGCTACAAATAAGTAATAGTTAACGTTCTTTGGGAATGAAGTATAGAATTTTATTTATTGTAGATACATATCAGAAAAGGAAACTGCTGATCGAAATTATGCACTAGCTTATTATATGAGAGAGAAGAAGGTAAATATACCATTAACCTTATTTCATTGCATTTGAATCTGAAGTATTTATGTTGTTAGGCTTTCCCACCTAATACTGTATTGGAGGATACCATGAATTTGTACTTTCAACTTTGCTCAACTGAAATTGATTGTTGTAGTGGAGCTGTAATGGCAGCAACATTAGCGAATGGTGGTATTTGCCCTATAACTGGTGAAAAGGTTACGTATATTTTACGCGTATGGTGATTGATGACGTTGAAAGAAATTTTGTAATGAAATAGAATGACTATTATAGCTTAAAGTTGAACCAATCAATTTTAGACATTTAGCCCTATAGCTGTCCGGGATACCTTATCGCAAATGTTTTCGTGTGGCATGTATAACTACTCTGGGCAATTTGCATTTAAGGTAGTTACGGTGTTTATAATTATAAAAGATATCATGGATACCGTTACATTTACTGTTAGTCATATACGTTGTATATCCACGTAGTTTCTATATCTTGCATAAATTTAAAGAGTTGAATTTAATCAAATATTCCTATCTTAGATCGGTTTGCCTGCAAAATCTGGGGTTTCAGGAGCAATATTAATAGTTATTCCTAACGTTATGGGTATTTGTGTCTGGTCACCCCCGCTCGACAAGCAAGGCAACAGCGTTAGAGGATTGGAATTCTGCAATGTAATTTATTAGTACTTGTATACTTAAAAATAGCACGTCGTAATAAGTAAAAGTAATTGGTTACATATTGCCCTGACTACTGAACCTAATGTTTTTACTCAGTCATTAGTAGAACACTGTCGTTTTCATCGATTTGATAGCTTGCTTAAGCATTCGCAGACGAAGTTCGACCCTACAAATCGGTTTAACGATGATAATACTGGTACACTAACTGCGATTCAATACGCCGCTTCACGTGGAGATTTAACGGCACTTAGACGGTATATTACAGTGAACAGCTAAATTCTTTAGATCTTCCTAGATTTCTAGAATGCGAGTGATATCTATCCTCATAGATGGATATTTTAGTTTTATTAGCACTAGCAAGGACTACCAAAAAGAAAGACACGGGACAGAAAACGCCTATTCACTATACTAATAACATGGAGGCTGATTATTTTTACTGGTCATTTCAACTGCACCGTATATCTGTAGCAGTATGCTATACTGTCCGCGATTGACATCCAAATTAGCTGCAATTAGCCTGCTAAGTTGGTTTTGTGCAGTATGGTATACCGTTTCATCGGTACCGTATAGTAGAATGACCGAAAAACTGATAAACCACTACATTATTTACACTAAAGACCGTTTCCTGTCCCATTTCTTTCTTTTTAGTAGTCCCTGATATTGATTTGAGACTAGTTTGATAGTAGATAAAGCCTCTCTTCTGTCACCCAGATTGAACGCTAGTAAGATATAATCTTGGGTTTGCAGATATTTTTTAAATGGATATAGACTTGACATTCCTGATTATGATGGGAGAACTGCACTCCACCTTGCAGCAATCGGAGGTAAGCAGATACTCTGAAAATGGTACTGTAACAATTTATAATGCTCTTAGATCGGTAAAATTAAAAGATTGTTACTTCCATACGTTAAATAGGCCACGTAGCTGCTGTAAGATTTTTAGTGGAGAAATGTGATGTTCCTATTAATTATACAGATAGGTAATGCATTATAAATAAATCATAATACTCGTATATCCAAAATTCACTTTTTAATTTTATTTTAAATGTCATTAATACGAGCTATCATCTATATTTTCCGTAATAGGTGGGGAAACACTCCGCTTGATGATGCTAAGAAATTTAACCGGCAACAAGTTATCGATATATTGAATAAGTTTCTTGATTCAGCTTCGAACTTTCCGAGATAGCTGTTGCTTTAGCTTGATATTCGGTTTATAGTATTCTAAGTATGATTTCGGAAGAACATATTTGTAAAACGAATTTATACTTTAATCTTTTAATCATACAATTCTATATAAAAATGCACTCTAATGCGTCAGTTCTTAACGTATCGCATGGTTGCAATATTACCAAGAGGTTACATGCCTTGATATAAATTGATTGCGATAGCCCATGACTTTCTTAGTGATAATAGATTGCTTTATTGACTAATTGAAGAAATGTCTCGGGATCGAGATTGAAGGTTTCTTACTGCGCAAACAGTTTATTTATCGTCTTATTCTCGTATGTATTTTGTATAGATATATGTCGTTATGAAATTAACCATTGTCTAATAAATGCTAGTAATTATTATTATGCTATTAAATAATTATTATTCATTACAAACCTTACTGCACGAAGGTAAGGGCGCAATCCTGTTTCTGAAAGCTAATAGTATCGATAATACTTATGTTATGGTGGCAAGTTATAGCAGATGCAGGCATGAATAATGACTGTTCCGGAAAATCAGATTTATCCATTAACAGTGCTACCTATATTAGTCACTTTAAAGGCATGCATGACTTTGAGATGTTATACAGTAACATAGAAATTTTCATACCAGATTTTGTGCTAATAGTAATTGCAACATTAATTAACTAAAGTGTGCTATATTTTATTGTGTTGTAATTGTATTAGCCAGTGTGATGCTCTACTATAACAGACACTGATTTTAAAATGATAATTTATGTCATCGCTTTAAAAATCAGAATCTTCTACCAAAACATTACCGGAGCTAGCATGTTCGGTAACGATTATGTGTATTAATTTCTAGCTTATACACTCCAATATAAGGTAAGATAAATTATAAGCTATCAAGATATTTTCCAGCCCTGTAATTATTTGCAACAGCTTATTTTAGCATATGATAGATACCATTAATGCTTTATGTGAAGTGATGAAGAATTAAGAAATAAATCATATAACCCATAAATATCTTAAAGGAATTAATAGATTTTTTACGTAATATCTCTGGATTACTTAAATCAGGGCGGATCTTGATGTTGATGATTTTATGACTTCAATGCTAAGTAACTAATAGTGTCATGAATATTCAATTTGATTACTTTAGACCGTTGTACGTCACGATAACTGTGAAAAAATAAGATTGAACAATATAAAACCATTTCGATGACCTCTTTCAATTCTCATCCGCTTTTAGATTAATTTTACTGCCTAAGATTGATATTTGCACTCATTGACTCATTGATGACAACGAACTGCTTATAGCTCACGATAGGGTAAACATCGAAGGTATATTAATAATAAAGTTAGGAATGAGTTAACTACATTATTCATTATGATCTAAATTGACTAAACTACGAAAGATGACTAAATTTCAAGTCTTCATCATTGTTAGAGAAGCATTATAGTTCAGGTAACTCGTTGAATACTACTTAACATGTGATAAATATTATTAAAATTGAATAGTTACGTCAGTTGCATACTATTAGTCATCGTCAGCAATGTAATCTAATATCAGTAATTTATATCAAGACGCTTAATCATGTCATGTAATTAGCTAATACAATATACTGTATTAATGAAGTTGAATATTAATAAGTTTGTTATTTATTGATTCATCATTGTTGACAATAATAGATTGAAATAAAAATTATCTTTCCACCATCCTAGGTAAATAGATTTAGAGAACGTAATGAATAAAGTGTCCGGAGTTGTATCCGTTGCAGATTAGTACTTGATAGCGACACTATAACAGCCATTGATGATTTTATTTTTCGCTGACTTAACCCTGAGAATGATATTATAGGTCAAGGTTAGGGATACAATTCTTTAAAGGCTATATCCAATTCTCTCATACTAAATCAACCTTTTCTTGAGTGCTGTACTTTTAGTCAATATCACAGTAGATATCCGCAAGTGCTGAAAGGGACAAGGTCATTTTTGCGAACTTAGGGAAAAGAGAGCCAATTCATTTCATTTTCTTCTTTAATCGTCTAAGTTTTATTATTTTTGTGCATATTTTTATTACCGGATGTGGTTATTATTTATGGTTAGATAGAGAATGATATGATTATCTTCAATCATGTATAGCCATCAGCGCAGATTTCAACTTTTAATCGGTTTGGTAACTTTATCACAGTATTTTCTTTTACTCGTATATTGCAGCTTTACAGTTGAATATGACCGCTCGACTAACACAACTGTCGAATCAATTATTCAAAATGGTGATATTGTCCTAGGTGGATTATTTTCGATCCATAACATTGATGAGTTACCAGTTCATTTAAGCCATTGTGGTAAATTGAGTTTACACGATTTACTGAGGGCCATATCAATGCAGGAAACTATCAATGCCATAAACCAAGACAACACCATCCTACCTAATGTTTCCCTTGGATATCGGATTATTGATGACTGTAACAGTTTAAGTCGTGTCACTCATGCAACTGTCCAATTTGTGATTGATGAAGAAAACCATCTACTCCGATATAATCGTCAACGCTGTCAAACGGTGGAGAAAGAAAAAGGAAAAAATCGTGTTAGTTGTGTGATTGGTGCCGCATCATCAAGTCGATCCCAAGCTGTCGCCAACATCTTAGGCTCTTATCACATACCTCAAATTAGTTATGCCTCGACGAGTACAATATTCAACGATAAAAATATTTATCCTTATTTCCTACGTACAGTCCCATCCGATCTATTGCAAGCTCGCGCTCTTGCCGATATTATTAAATTTTATAAATGGTCCTACATTGCCGTGGTAGCATCATCAGATACTTATGGAACTTCAGCTTTAGCATCATTTAGAAAATACATGGTTAATAGCCCTGTTTGTTTTGCCGTCGAAGAGATTGTTTCCAGTATCAATCGTCAAGCAAGTGCAAAAGCGATCGTAAAAAAATTAAAGACTGCGTATAATGCCACAGTAATTGTATTATTTACACAAAAATGGGATAATACAGCTTTAATGCAAGAACTTTGGCAGCAAAATGTGACTGATCGAATCTATTTAACATCGGAAACAACAGTGGATAAGTCGTTTTTTCGCCCACCTTACGGCAAACAGTTGTTTCAAGGTATGTTAGTAACTGGTGATCCTTATCAGGTCGATTTAACGCGGCAGAATGTATCTTATCCCGTAGCTAATCTATCATTATATCACAATAATCCATGGATTAAACAATTTTTTACTACGAATTGTTTACAAGCACCGTCTATACCACATCAACATACATTATCCGAATTTATCAAATTTGAGCATTTATGTGATTCGAGAGAATCTAAACGAGAACCTATACCCTATGAAGAGTTCTTTGTTCGCGATTTAACTGTTGTTAATGCTATTTCAGCCGTTGCAGCAGCAATTCATAATATGTTAACTTGTCAGGAAGGCAAGGGATTACTAGCTAATGGGCGATGCCCTAATATTACAGCTCAGACGGTGGATTTGATTGTAACAGAAGAACTCATGATCTATCTTAAAAATGTCCAATTTACAAGTATCTTGGGACAATTTCGTTTCAGTCCCACAGGTGATGGACCTGAACGATATAGTATTTCCGCCTTAAACTTATATGATGATTTTTATCATTTTAAGCCTGTGGCTTTATGGTCAGTTAATCAGCAAACAGATGAAGTTATGATTACACAATTATCGAATAAAATTATTTGGAAATATGGTAGCGATATACCATCTTCACGTTGTATGAATGATTGTCCGCCCGGTACACGAATTTCTTTCTATCCATGGTCACCTTGTTGTGGTATATGTCTACCGTGTAAAAGAATTGGATTTACCAATACTACGAATTCGTTATCCTGCCATCCATGCCCATTAGGCCTAGTGCCTAATTCAAATGCAACAGGTTGTATTCCCTTACCCATAGTCTATCTTCATTTTAGCCAACTACCGGCAATCATCATTATTGGGTTATCGATTTCTGGTGCGGTTATTGCAATCTTCTATATCGCCGTTTTCATTCGATATCGTAAAACACCTGTGATTAAAAGTGCTCATTTCTCGCATAGCTTAGCTCAATTAATTGCAGTTATTATGAATTACAGCGTTCCATTATTCTTTATGGGTGAACCAACGGATATATTGTGCATGGCACAGACTTTTACATTTGGAACACTCTGTACGTTATTATTATCTTTGTTATTAGTTAAAACTTATCGAATCGTTAGCATATTTAGTAATGTCATGACCAATAGTAAAATAGTTTCACGCAGTAGAATTATTAAAGCGAATATTATTCAACTTTCAATTATTTTTTCTTTAACGGGTACAGTGATTATTTTTATGGCCGTCTGGTTTGCTATTCAACCACCACGTGCTCAATATGATTATACCGATATTGCTATCTATCACGAGTGCTCTATGGTCTTGTCCACTTATACTTTAATTACGGTCATTTATATCCTCATTATAATGGCGGCTTGCCTATATTTAGCCTTTCGTGCAAGAAAATTACCTCAAAATTTTAATGAAGCTAAATTTATTTCATTTGCAATGATTACTATAATCTTATCGTGGGCGGCATTTGTACCTGCTTACGCTGGTACAAAAGGTCTCTACCGTAATACTGCTTCCTGTTTGGCAGTTATTTCAACCAATACCGCCATTCTATGCTGTATATTTACTCCAAAAATCTATATCATTTACTTCAGGCCAGAAAGGAATAATCAAAAAATGGTACAACAATCAACCATGAATTTTATGGTTAAGCATTCCGTCCAATCTGTTAATACTGGATCGAATCAAAGGTATAATGTCTCTGATAACTCTACCTACACAAGCGATAAGAATCTTTTAGACAAGGCAGGAAAATTAACCAAATTCAACAAAGTAGCAACTAAGCGTACTGAAGAAAATAAAAGTAGTCAACATCATGATTCATTGTCTACTTTATCAAGTAGTCTAGGGCATCAATTAAGCGATTCGACTAACGTAACATCACATACAGATGTTCATATTGAAGAAGAACAAGATAATCAAGAGGATGAAAATAATGCACAGCAACAATTTCATGCTTTTTAAAATATTGTTTGGATAATTTGTCATATGGAATTATCTGTATTAGACTAAGAATATGATAATGTAGATAAATTGCTTGCAAATTTTTATCCAATAAATAGAAGACTTAATTACTACGGTACATGGATACGCTATTCATTTTTTGCAATAACTCTATTAAATGTTGAATAATATTACAGTTATGCAGCAATGGCGACTAGTAAATTTAAGATATTACAAATTATTACTAATAATAACAGTAAAGAGTAGTCTTTATAGCTAGATAAAAAATAAATCAAGACAAAATTGTTTTGATATAATTTTAATGATTTAGCAAATAGCCTTTCCCTATCACATATGAGACGCTAATTAAATTAAGTAAGTGACGCGAAATTTCAATTACGCGTTAAATTTCATTTATTAGATGAAATTTGGCTTTGGAAGTAAATTTATTATGCATATGATCTTGTATATTTAATAGCTTTAATACGATATAATCCGAAAATATTTCGATTTTATCCTTAATCTATTCAATATTCATGCTGAATTTATAAACCGCTAAATTAAAAATATTAAAAGAATACGTTAATCAAATATCTTGTTCGAAGACAAATATATATAGAAATAGACATTATATTGCGTAAACTCCCGGAAAATTTGTTTACGTGTAGATATAACGTAAGCATTACGTTTTATATTTTAGCGTTAGCATTGCTGCAGTTATTATCTAAAATTTATTGGTATGATAGTTAAAAAGTTTAACTACAAAGTTTAAGTATACACGGCTGATGAATGTTTCGGAATTCCAATAAAATAAATTATTGAGAATTTTCTTGAGTAGGGGTAAATGTTCGTTGTAATCAAGATGTAACGTCTCAAAGTTACTAAGATTCACCTGTTAATTCAAAAATTGGAAAACAAAAATTGCAGCATAGTTCAATAGCATCTAATAGTAATTAAGGTCCTTCTAATTTCTTACGCATCTGCTAAAATACTAGTAGATACTTTTAGAACCCTTAAAATATAGATTAAGATTCTAGTATGATTCCTTAATGTGAATCAGTAGTTGCAGCTATTTTATTTTCCAGCTACCGGTTGTACTTCCTGCTGTTTCCTTTGGATAGTGGTATAGATTAATTGATTTATTAGTCGTAAACTGCATCGGAAAGGCCATTACTATTCTACATAATAATAGCAAGTAACACTATCCTATGTAATCGTAATAATTTACAAAAGTCGAAATTATTACTTAATCTGTCCCCTGCTTATGAATGCTGATAAAAATGTCATAACATACACAGATCAGTATCAATTGATGATAATATTTTTGAAATACAATCACTTATGTCGAGCAGCATTCTAACTAGTAATTGACTTACTAATTAGTTAAAATATGATACGAATAATCCTTGCAGTTTTACTTCGTATACTATTTAAAAATAAAAGATCATGATTTATTGCCAACTTGTCATAATTTTTAAGATTTTAATATTTCAAAATTCAAAACAGTATTGTCTCTTGATGTCTAACGAGCGAGTTAACATGTCAAGATATTAATTTGTTAACATATCATCAAAAATAGTCTGGGATTATGTTAAGCACTTTGAAATTTATGATAGCATCCATTAATATATAAAGGATATAATTGGAGGTTATATACATGAATTAAACAAGCTAGCAATGAGATCATCATGATTAGTAAGCTGCAAATAATGACTTTCAGTAGTATTGATGTGATAAAGTGGATTAGCTTAGGGTCCTTACCGTACTCTCAGACTACCGAACACGAAAATCATTTTTTGCGTAGAAGCGTGGGTAACTCGGCACCTTAGAAGGCCATCATTAAAGGTAAGCATTAATGTTTACTACCTTTCGTTTTGCTGCTTAATAGCTAGAAAGTATATTATAAGAAACATTAATTTTAATTATAGTTATAACAGTCAGTGAAGATATTGAGTGTGAGTATTTTATATAATTCAAGTATTTACACTATCAACCCTATCCCATAGCTTACAGAAGATCATAGTTAGGCTACGCTAGCTTCTAAATGCAATACGAACAATGGCAGCTCGAAACAAATTTACATTTGTGATAAGTAAAGCAGCCTTCATGATGAGCTAAATTATTAATATTATTCATTTAATCTGTAAATAATTACACTTATCTCTATTAAGAAATGATAGAACATTATATGCAGCTTCTTATTTTTTACTCTAATAGGCGATAATGCAATTTGGTACTAGTAATAAGGGTTTATTATCTATTACAAAAGAACAGCTGCTTAAATGCTTTACTAGCTGTAAATAGGAAATACTACGTTCTAAGCAAATATTATTACTAAAACATACACGGTATGTAGTCGATTATCTTTGCTTAATTTAACTCTGGTGAGGGAAATTATAAGGGTTTAATATCTATTTAGCTATCAGTAAATAGTATCATCGGATTTATTGCTTACGAGAGATAAATTCATTTTATCTGAATATTGATTAAAAATTCAATTTATATCTAATAATTGCACTTAGAACTGGTGCAACATTGAAAGAACTACAGTTACAAATAATTGACCTATAACTTTTAGCTACTGACTTCGGCTACGGTTAAAATTGTTTTCATTTAAACGCAAATTTACTGCATCGCTACCTATAAATGCTTATGTTGTTCTCTAGTACCCGTAGGCTTCCTTGACTATAGCATTTTAGCCTATAAATATTCCATATTTTTATTGGTGTGACGATAGCGAACTCAAAATATAAAACTTATTAAGTAATTAAGTTATTATTAAAAAATCTTCTGTACATAGATATATTAGTAATTATGAATATGTGATAACTATTATGATTGTTGCAGAATATTAATTAATATACATTTTTTATTAATAGATTTTTCAGGGTGTTGTTGAGATGTTATTATTAAAAATAGTTATTAATTTATATATCTAGTGATTAAAAATAATCTCGATACTATAAATGAGATTGTTTAAAATTAAACGTGAAATTACGTAGTCGATTGGATGAGTAGTACTAAACTGCGTAAATTGAGCTAAAAAAAGTCAACAGTACAGTAACATAGTGTACACGCTAATCATAAAGTTGTCTGTAGGATAAAAGGTAGTGCTCTACCGATTATATCAGTACAGAGACTAATATCTGAAGTGCAATTCTACTTAATATTAAATTGCGAAATGGTTTACTGCATCGACAAAGGTACAGTACCCCCATTTCACATTATCTCTTTGTATCATAACTTCTATCGTGATAATCGGATATCTAATTTATTCCCATGTAAAGTTTTCGAGCGCTTCCAATTTTTGCAATTATGGAGAATCTTTATTCAAGTTTACAATTTTAAATTTAAAGCATTTTAAATTACGATTTAATGAAGAATAACGAACATACGTTATCACTAACTATTACAACAACTTCATACACCGATATGGTCATACTCGAAGTATTATATACATAGAGAGAGGCGAAAGACAAAAAAATTAAGGTATACTTCTGTGATTGAGCTAATAAAGAATATATATGTAATAGCTGTAGCTATATAGCCGTAATATCTTAAAAATTAATGCAAATTTTCTATTAAATTTTAATTAGTAATTTATTATTATTATAAAGATATGAAATTTACAAAGACCATCGTAAAGATATTCATATAGCTGCTTCGTTTGTAAAAGTTTAATCTGAAGAATAACAGTTTATAGACAGCAGTGACTAAGCATAAGTAAACTTTCAGAATGAAATTCATAATACTTATATAATATTTATTACAATTTTACACTATGAGCTTCTATATTTCCTCTACATTGTAAGAAACTATGAAAATTATTAAAAAAATAGGTAAAGAGCCTATCGTTAGATTAGTACTAATGCATGTATTTAATTAATTATTAATACTTTGGTATTTTCTGTTAAAATAATTTTACTTATCAAGTACTCTCTTCAAGCATAGATATATACTGGTTGGAAGATATTGTAATTCTTTTCTTCCATTACACTATTAAGGTATGGTTTGGCAGTTAAGAGCTCTCAATTAACATAGATCTTTATAATAAAGCAAGAAAGCATAGTGCAATATTACGCAATCATCGCATAAATCGAAAGCAGCAATAACCGAAATAAGAACTATCGATATATTCAATAGTAAGAAATGCTATGCTACTGAGACAAGTCCGCATAAGATAGCTCAACATCACATACGCGTATGCTTTAATTGGTATGAAATTAAGAACCAACGCTAGTTATTTGGCTTAGACTCTATCGCAACGATATCATCGCATGAAACTAATAATATCTGAATATTATAATCCTGTCTTTACAAAGTTTAACCATCATTATGATAAATTTTTAATCTTAAGATTTATAACCGAGAGAAAATTATAATCTATGATAAACATCTTTTATTCTTCATCATAATTCTAAAAAAAATTTTACGTAGAGTCATCTATACAGTATTGTGCAAATTTTATTAAATTGTAATGTCATTATTAGAAGTGATACTGTTGGTAATTTTGTTCACCATCAGTTACTGTAGAGACTTCTGCCTTAAATGTAATATCAGTATCAGCTATGCGTACTCTTTTTGGAGCACAGTTATTACTATAGATTGTATTCTTGTTGTTTTCATCATCAACATCTCGTCGATGAATATTATTTTCACTCTGAGTACGATTTAATAAAATGTCCGCAGGATCAGAAGCGCGACTTAATTTTTTTTTATCGCACTTATTCTCTAGCGGCGGTGTACCTATTGAATTATTTTCAGATATGTCATGAACTATAGTAGTATTAGTTTTGATGCTAGATTGTCTAGTTTGTGTTCCATCGTGGCTTAAATCTTTAACCATTTTTAATGCTGTTTTATCGATCTCCTTTTTGGTTTGGTCAGTAGTGGTTATTTCCATAGTAAAGCGGATAAATAAGTTAAGGCCTGAAGAGACTACAGCCAAGCCTAACATAATGAAGATGATGCATAACCCTAAATAAGCCGAATGGTTCATATGATGATTGTGCTTTTGTAAGGCGACATAGTCACCAAATCCAATCGTAGATAACGTAATAAAGCAGTAATAAAAGCCGTCTAAGTACGACCAACTTTCCAGGAAGGCAAATGTAGCAGCTCCTCCACTGAAAAATGTCATTGTTAGCAAACCATCGAAAATACCTAGTTCTAAGTTTCGCACTCTCGGAACTTTGCCCATTGTCTTTTTAAAGGAACGAATTAGATAGGCAAAGAAGGCATTGATTATATCACCAACTGACTGATACAACAAAATTGTAATTGGTATTCCAAATAATGCATAAATTATACAAATACCCTTCCCGGCTTCAGTAGATGGTGCTAAGACTCCATAACCTAACATTTAGATAAGAAATATATTAATCCATAAATGCGTAGAAGAAAAAAAATTTGCTATTAAATCAGATAAGCTACATTAGGATTCTAATCAGCATATGAAAAGTAATAAACGATAAGTAAGTATTTATGATACATTTAATTATCATGTTGTCAGTATATTATAATCGACTTTTATGGCTACAAATCTAACCTTCAAATTTTGATTGCTACTTAATGGTATTTTGACATATAATTTAATTTTATTAAGCCTTTTTGACTAAAATTTGAAATAAATTGATGTACTTATTCCGCATTCATATCTTATCAGAAATGAGCATTAGCGTAGAAAATTTGTGCGGTATTTAATTTATCTGTATCAGAGTAGGATCGATATTCGCAAGCTTGGCTTAAATTAAAAGCGATTTTTAAAGAAATATCCTTTTAGTGAGTAAATTTTATCTCTTATGAATAAAAAATTTCTCGCGATAGGAATATTTCAAAACATTTTTCTTGCCAGGTTATTTAAGTCCCATGAAAGAATAAAAATTTAATTCTGAATGATGATATAGTGGAGACACAATTAAATTATCATTTCCGTTAAACATCAATGTGCAAATGTCATATATAATTATTATGAATTTTCATTATTATATTATTGAGTCCCGCACGACTGCGATCAAAATTTCAAATGACATAAATAGGAGTGAGATGCTAAGCTACTGATTTATTTCCTTGAATTCTGCAACTGTTTCTTATGGTTACTATGGAAAAATTTCGAAAATAGGATACTAACAGATGTTATTGGCTCTATAATTCTTAAAGTAAATAAAGCTTCTTTGATCGAGCATGATTTAGACCCTGACCTAATATCATAATTTAATAAACGTATCACGAGTCAAGAAATATTAATTTCGATTGTAAAGAAGATAATTGTATGATATTTTACTATCGAATAAATAACTGAACAAAACTTAAACATTCTGTTGCATCAATAGAGAAGTAAAAAGTTTATTTTGTTGAGATCCCAATGAACATAGCGGTCAGCCTTTTTCGAATATATGTCAAAATATTTTCAACTATCGCCTTGTTTAATTTATATTAATGGCCTTTATCTTAGTTAGCTAGAAACGAGCATATCTGATAATTTGTGTCTTTAAGTTTGCTATAAAGAATATTTATCTGCTTTTATTATTAAGCTTAAATATTATGTATTATTTATTTCTAGACGTCCCTTCTCGTCAATGATTTTTTACACTTGTAATTTAAAAGTTCAAACTTTTGAATCATTAATACGAACACTATAATTTATTGATCAAGATCTATCGTTGCTTTTTAATAATAGAAATTATTTAATAGCTAGCGACGATGAAAACATATAAAAACAGCTGTGTATTAACTACTGTTCTTGATCCTTCCAAATTTCATGCGATATTTGGGCTATCTAAATTGTAGTCTAAGCTAACAGATTAGGTATTCATTCAATAACGATAAAATGATAAACAAATCCCGTACGTGGAAAGGGAAAAGTTACCCTTTTGCCTGAAATCTTAATCTACAAATAAAACTTATCATAACTACAGTTTACTTTAAACATATAAGCTAAACTATCATTACATCAACTGAAATTTAATCAGTTATAAGTTTTTAATATATTATGCTATCGTATGCAATAGAATAATGATACAAATTTGATACTTTACATCTCAATTAAATCAGCTGAATAAGACATATTCATTCGTAAAGAAGGAATGTAGCGTGGGCTGCATTTACATTAAGATCAATTTTAAACAGGGTACCTAAGCAGAATTAATCTTTTCAACTGTTTTATTTTTTTAGAGAACTAAATAATGAAAATGACAGTCTATTGAAATTATTCAATATCTTTCCTTCATTTTTTTCGATGTTAGCATTCAACACGTACCGGATAGATAAAATTACGAAAAAATAATCTATCAATAGTTAACTTTCCATATAAACTTGCAATTATATTTAACTAATTACATCTTTGAAATAAGGTTATCTAAGACTGTTAGTTTTATCTTTCAGCTATCATATTTTAGCCTATTATAAATAGCTAAAGGGTACCATAGTGAAGGGTTTCATTCTTTAATCAATATCATTTATGCGAGGGAACCTCGCAAAATTACTGATGCTCACTATTAATTCAAAATCTTTCACGATTTATACGCATTGTTATATTTGAATATTACATATCTTGAGGAAAGTAGAGATATTTAAGTCAAAACAATGCAATTTTGGTAATTGCTGCAACTTAATTTGGACTTTTGTGGTTAGTATAAAGACGAATTATGAAATATTTGTTAAGCGCTCTGTAAATAAATGCCAGTAGGTAAGTGGAATTGTGCAATGCTACCTGGATAACTAAAATCCAATGTCAATAAACTCTTCATAGTTGGTAATAGCTTAATTGATTGAATTTCATTTGTTAAACTTGTCAGAAGTTTTTGTAATTGACATTGCATCTAATATTTTTGTTTTTAAAAGTGCTATTTCGATTACGAATATAATTTTAGAAGAAAATGACAATATACGCATTATTTTGTTAAAAAACTTGTAAAAACTAGCAAAATTCGCACACCGTAACTTAAGAGCTATCAGTCAGACTTTGGTAATATTCGTATGACTTAATTACAAACGTAACATGGTAGTTAGACAGTTATTTCCGTTTTAGTAGTAAATGTGTGAACTTCATAATATTGGTAACACAGAAATGATTTAAATATTTCAATTCGTATTTTAAGACCGACTACTTTGTCTATGTTACGATTTGCGATGACCTTTTAGGTATTTTCTGAGCACTACAAAATGAAGTTTTGTAGAATCGAATTTTTATGCCATAAAGTGAGAAAAACCATTTACCAACAAATTTGAAACACGGGTAGATCTGCCGGCCGTTTACATTGTATAGATTTCAAGCTATAGTTCATTTATTTTATCTTGTCCGACTACAATAATGCATCTAATCGTGTATTGGTATTACGCAAGAGTTGTTTGTCAATCCTGACTGTACACAGTTAAAATTGACGCCATTTGCCTATTACTATGCTGGAGTAGTTTTAAATGAGAGTTTTGATCTAGTAATGAATGATTACATTACGTAGGCTATTAAATATACTTTACTTCAGCTAAAAATAATTGCATTATCTTTAGTTCATAAAATTAATAGATACGGAGGATTTAATATTCTTTAATATATTAAGATAGCAACGATGAAATGTAATAATTAATAATAATATTACATCGTTGATCAACCATTTTCGTCTACATCTCTTAACAATTGAAATCGTAGTCACGGGTGAACGAATATAATTTTTTGCACGCTATTATTGTGCAGTAAGAATAAAATAAGAGACAAGCTTCATTAAAATAAGTGACCTAGTTCTATACACGATAACGGTTGTTTTTATCACCAGAACGCAGGTAATTCGACTTTTTCGATTTTATATTTTTCGAAAGTAGTAGTTTAGAATATCCTCAATAAGTAAATTTATGTACAGTAGATATCTGCCTTATCTTTACTTATTGTTAAGAGTATATAGTATAAAACTTGATAGCGAACAAAGCAATGTTATAGAGGGTTTTAGTAAAAAATTTCGAAGAAAATTATTGCTTTTAAATATCGATAAAGCTAGCTATTACTGCTTGCTTTTAGGTAGTAAAATTGAATATATCCGATTCGTTCATTTTTCCATGACCTGCAGCATATTTAAATGTTCGTCTTTGGTTTCGTAATTTGCATAGTTCAATGGCGAAAACAAACAAATTTTGTGCTGTTGTATTTAATTCAGGAGTTTGTGCAATTTTGTCTCGTAGGTAATTGCAAAGAGAAAATATTTTTAACTCCGAGACTGTACGTTATTTAAAATGGGGAGGCTTAGCGTATTTTTTTGACACAAAAGAATGCCAATATTAGATAGAGTAAGATATTGAGATGTACGCGTATATCTAATGGAATCTGTAAATTTGTTGTGGTAGCTCCCTCCGTTCTTAAGCTAATAAAATATTTGTTGCTTTCCTAAACTACTTTTCAATTTATAATAAAAAAATATTGAGGAATGATCAAATTTTGTTTTGCGAAATGTGCAGCTATGCAAAAGTTGGAATATTAAGGTATAATACTGGTTATGTAAAGGCACTTATTGTTTTCTTGATATTTAAGTAAGTAATTTTTTAATGAGAAATTGTAAATGGTAAAATAGCTGACAGAGTTCAAGATAGAGGGTTAATAACAATTGTAATAGATGTTAGCTATCATGGACCAATTTACCTATGCCATGAATTGTACACAGCTAATAAAATCTAACGCACTACTATGAATGGTTATTTAATCTGTTTGTTTGCAGTATTGGTATTATAAGCTGCCGAAGAAACCGTTTTGTTAGTCGTATCTTCCAACAATACACGTAATATGTACCATCCAATCATCATAAAATAAAATAAAATTTACGGAAGGCGGTAAGATGATCAAAATTACCCAATGTTGTTTACAAGAGCCTTTGTTCCATTTTAATATTGTAATTTCAAATCTACGCTTTCTAATCTTCTAATAATACATCTACCGAGTACAGCAATAGACTACGGTATTGAAAGCTAAATCTATAATACTTTCGCTATTGATTTTCTGAACTACGGTACTACAAAATGAGTAACTGATCTTGATCTATACTGTTAGGTCATAATAGTATCTATCATAAAAAAATAATAGTGTGCAGTTTCGCTTTAATATTTTTATTGGTAATGTAGACTTTTGGCAATCGCAGGCATATATCTTATCGTAGTGGATATCTTGAGGTTTGAGTTTGGTATACCCGTATTTTACCAATCTCCTTAGTTGTTACATTTAATAGCAACATGAAGTGTCAACATGAATGTTGAATTGAGGACATATTTTATATGAGATTCTTGATATAGTGACTGTAGTTGAGAATATGCTTTTTGGCATGTTGTTATAATGCTAAGATTTTGCCTACTGTAACTGTGATGTACTGTAAAGTTACAGGATATTACGGCATTAATATTTAGTAAATTTCTCTGAACACGTAACACTTTAGCCAAGAATAGGTTGAAGCATACTACATTTTAGAAATAAGTAGAAGCGATCGGTACAAAATATTCAAGATCAGTAAGCAGAAGCGTAATAGTATTACGCAAATTACTAAATCATTCATCTGCCTTAACTAGGATCGACTCTCCTAGTAAATTAATAAAATTTTAGGTATCTTCCATCGGAATACACCAAAATATAGCCATTCCGCCATGTAAGAAATTTATTCAAGGAATACGAGCAGTGATAATCGCCATACTTGATCAAATGCTACGGTACTGTATACTTGCTAGGAACTACTATGATTGCTACTCTCAACTGACAATTGTAATTCATATCAAGTCACGCTTATTAAAGTGTGGAATTACATTCAGATCAGAATTTAGGTTCACTAACAACATGACAGAAATTTACTCCGCATCATTACGTTATTTCAAGGTCAGTATAAAATACAACATAGTTATGACAACAACTTGTCGAAAATTTGAAGGAGATAATTCAAATTTTTTAATACCATTGGTTGATGGAGCACACGATATTGACTTGATTGTACTGAGAGAATAGTTTAGATCAGATTATTATTTATGATGAGGTTGTTTATTCGCTCTTTATAATTATAATCATGTGAAGGTAAGTTTGTAAAAGTACTGGTTTACTAATTTGAATATAGCGTATTGATATAGTACAAACGTATGCTCTATGACGGATAGATTTTAGAATTCTGCAATATTGGGTCTGAATCTTAAAAGCAAATAAAAAGTTAATTTATTTACGAGCAAGTGAGCCTACAGTCAGATTATATTCACGGAAATGCCTATTAAGTTACTAAACTATGTAATAACTGTATTAAGAACCGAAGCCCATAAAGAATCAAACTTATTTGGTTATCGGATAAGATGATAAGCAGTAAATATTGTAAAGCAATAATTATAATATCGTTGGAATGATGTTGTGCAATATAATGTCAAATCTGTCATACGATTTTCATGAACGAAAATTAGGATTAACTACTGGTAGTAAAATATTAGACTACAAAAAATTAATTTTAATTTTCTGAACTGAATCTCTTGCGGTTGAACGTCTTACTAAAGCACAATAAAGAATTATGGCTACATCAGAATGGTTGGGATACATTTTTTAGTGTTTCGTAGGAATACGTACTCGTACACTCGTAGATAGACGTTTGCCCAAATTGGTAATAAAAGACCAAGTAACAAAATATAATGAATGTACATTTTACAATCATGATAATGTTAGTGAAATAGCATTTTTGTAGATACGAGATGAGAATATCAGGTAGATGGTGATAAAATTCAGTTATATTGTAGCAGCTCTAATGAGTTTCAATAACTGGGCATTTATGATAAACTTTCTGTGGAATTTTAAAAGAATGCAGAAAAGAAATTCTAAATTTAACTAATCTATTCGTCTTAAATATCAATAAAAATATATTAGATATCTTACCTATAGTTGTTACTACAGTTGTTGAAAAGAAGAGCGCTTGTGTAAAATTCCATTTTCGATCCATTTTGCCAATATAAGGATTACTCCTTATCGTTGTCACCAGGTAAGCAAACTCTTCGTCGCTTAAATTAAACTGTTGTTGTAGCTCCTGCGTAAAGACTTTAGTTTTATTGATATTCTCTTCCTCATCCTTAGATTCAATTGCATGAAATATAGCTGATCCACCTAATAAATAAGCTACAAATATGGCTAAGAGGATCAAGGTTCGTAGATATTGACGCTTTACAGAAACCACCATCATCTTGATCGTTAGAATCGAAGTATAGCGAAGCTTCAATTCAGAACCGAGGCTTTAATATAACTTTCGATACAACCAGCGATAATATTTAGATATTTAAATTGAATACGCTGCAAAGAAATGTGAACGAAGACACTACTGTTTGTATTTAAAGGTTGTTTTTTTAGGATATGCTTTAGAGTGAAAGAGCCAAACAATCAGTATTAGTGGAATGCAATTCTCAACTTATTATATTGGAACAAAATACTTTTCGTTGTCGTCAAGAAAATAATGGTATACAGAATAAAAAGCAGGAAAGACTCGCAGATAGGGCAATATTGAGGTTATTATTGAATATTATTTGCTTGTTGAGATGTGCAAAATGAATACAGTTGACGAGTGTGGTGTAATGAGTTCTACTCGTGCGGGCACCGCTAAAAGGGAAACAAAATTACTATTATATGTTGTTACGGATGGAGTTAATTAGTAATTTTAGTTATTAGAGTTGATTATCCAAAATAGTTACAGTAATTTTTACAACAGTAGTAAATAACAAATAAGAGAAATAAGATTCATAAAGTGAGACACATAGTAAATGATAATGATGTACTTTGCAATACCAAGTCGTAAGTTTTACACTGGAAATTTGTTACTTTTAGTTATGTGATAATAAAGATGTTGCGTAGTTTTCCAAAGATAAGCCTCAATTTTTATTACTAATGGAAGTTTTCGGTACTGTAGTTGTTCTTGTTGAGAGTTTTTTTTGTATCGTTTTGATATACACGTACAATATTATTCAGATTGATTCGTTGATAATTAATATGTTCTCTGGTGTCGATGACGTAGAAAGGATTTTGAAGAGTTTTGGATGAGCAGTTGGTTAGAATTGATCTATTAAAAGGTATAACATGCTTACTGAAATAGAAATTATGGAGCAAAAAAAATATTAATAAAAAGTAATAACGAGTAAATAGCAAGAAATTAGTTGGATCATCAATTAAATGAAATGAATAAATGATTACTGCTTTTGGCAAAATATGAAAAGATAGAAATTAAAAGAGATCAAGAAGTATTATTACTACAATAATTAGTCTGTAAGACTTTATGTTCATAATAATTGAAATTGATTAATAATTGGATAGAGAAGATCAGAAATCAATGAATTGTAATACTAGAATGGTCGCAAATTTCAAAATAGTCTTGTAAAAGATAGAATAAGATATCAATAAGTTATATAGAAAATGTACTAGGTTGGATTCTTTATAACATGTGTATTTTTTTCTTTGAATTTGCCTATATAAAAGATATCTATAGCTAGAATGAGTTCTTTGACAATAATAAGGTAGCAGTCCATTAAGAAGGGATTTAAAATTTCAATTCTATGTTTATGTTATGGTTATTTTCTAGTTGAGAATTTTTTTATGATTGGTAAAATACTTCTGCAGTTCAACTAGACGAAAATAGTTACCTTTTGCAAAGAGCGATCTATAATCTTTTCCTTAGTTGTAAATCCCTCTTGCTTGCCTCTCCAATGGAATTTTTGTTAGTCAATGACGCTCTTGACCTGTGTACGCGTAGATTAACTATCCGTTGCGTTGATATTTTATCATTTATTCCTTCTCCCTAATTCAACCTTTTGAATAATGTTTAATATGAAGTAGAGAATAAAAATAGTAAAACAAACAAATTGATAATAACGATTTATACTATGGAAAACAAAATAAGAGAAATCAATAAAATTGTGGGAAAATTTATTCTTTCAATGAAAAAAAAATTACAAGCAATGAAAAGCTCGTTATTTATTTAAATTTTCTTTCATTTTTCATTCTACAGTAGTTATTGTACCGTCTACAAGGTATTACTTTTCTACTACTATTCCTCTCGTATTCTTGTTGCTCGTTGAAATGATTGCTAGCATCCATTTGAGCAAGTCATAAAAGGTCACCAAAAGCTTTGAAAAAAATAAAAAATAAAATTTACAATGACAGCCACTAAGTCAATAATTAGTTTAATGTTTCAATTTAGTATTTAGGATCACGTCAACAACTCCTATTAACCTTCTCCTATGCTTGGATCAACTGACTTATTATTATGGATGATACAGGCTAATATACGGAAGGTTAATTTACTAGTCCTAGCTTGAATGCAGTTGACAAGCGACAACTCACTCCACTTGACTCTTGATGGAGTCACATACAAACGCTTCATATGCTATGATGACGTCAAGGATGACTTAAGGTTATGTCTCTTTGCTATGGCAATACTACAGCCCACTCGTTGTGATTGACACTAGCTATTCATGCCAATGAAAATGGCAATTCTAATTTTATAATCATTATCCATTGAAATAATATTCGACGATATCAATTTGCAATAATTTAATATTCAAAATTGTAAAAACTTCTTTGAAAGTTTGCAATTGAAAGTCAAAATTTTTCTTTCCATGCTTGACATAGCTCAAAAATCGTTGGAGACAAGTGTTTGAATGTTTAGTATTTGAGAAAAAATGACCTCGGCACGCTTTACCCGCTTGATTGATGGTAAGCGGTAGACGTGATAGCCTAAACAGCCTCTTTTTCAACTCTATTTAATGATTTAGCCACACTAAGGATAAATCATATTGATACTCATAATAATTATATTTCTCCTTTATACACTTTCAACGATAGGCTGCTTAGAATAAAGACAGTATATCGCATCATTGAGGACTTAAAATAGTTATTCTTCAGAGAAATGAAAAAAATGATCTACTGTCAATATTTAATTCCAAGAATGTTCAGTCAAAAAATTGAAAATGAAAAAAAAATTCAACCTTAGAAGAGTTCTTGATAGAATGATCATTTTCTTTTCAATTAATAATTTCTCAACCTTTCTATATTTATCTTGGATTTGAAAAGTTGTTATAGAATTCCAAGAGACAGAAATAGGAGGATAAGTTTGTTTACATTTTATCTTATATCGACTTAAAAGGCAAACAGTTGGTTTAATAACTAATTTTGACTTGACTGCGTAAAAACAATTCATAAATCATATAATGATGATTGTGCTATCTACTGGATGTCTCTAATTATTTTTCCGGCAGTTTTTTTTCATGCTATCAAATAATAATTAAGCAGCACCTAATATCGAGCCTAATAACAGCCCAAGTTTCATTAATGGTTTAGCAATGAAAGATCGAATCGTCCATCAACAGATTTTATTTTTTTGGTCATTTTCATACAATTGATAATATTCTCATTAATTGATTAAATCTAGGAAGCAAGTCTATTCAACTACATTACCTATGGAGATGCTTCTAATGAAAGCTTAGCTTAGTCAACGATTCCAGTAATATTATTAATGATCATAAATTATTAGCTGAAATGATATAGAATACGCTGAAGCTGAATTCTAAAGCTCTTTTGTATGTGGCATAATTTCACAGTTGTCTTCTATACCTGGCCTATTATTTTAAATGTTGTAACTTAATGCATTGTATTCGATAATCTTGAAGGGCGGCATACGAAGGGTAAGCTATTCAATATTTATGAAACGATTGATCAATAATTAATTTCTGCTTACTAATCTTTATCTTGAAATAATGCAATTCTACTTTCTGATTTCACATTTTGAAGGTGAATAAGCCAATTGAACGTTTAGTACGCTACATTGAATATCAATTCATATCTAATGTCGATAATTAATTTAATCCATATTAGCTGATCAAATAAATATTGTATTGAAGAACCTTTATACTATTTACCGTAAATTATAGTAAAGCTCTAAATAAATCTAATGTAAGCGAATGTGACAATTCCAATAAACACATGAGCTCAATCATTCAATTTATAAACTACCGTTAAGATGGCAGATTTATAATATTTTTACAATTTTACAATTATTCAACAAAGAATATTCTAGCCATTTTCGTTTTGAGTATGACGTAAAAAGGCAATGTAGAATTTTAGACATGATAATATGATGCATATACAATAGGTTACGATAGAATGATGTTAAAAGACTCATTTATTACTTATTAATTAGAATAAGTTTGACATTAGTATAATACCTAATAAATAACTGGTTATTTTTACTTTTGTAAAGTGCTAATGCTAAAATCTATTTTCTATAACGTTATATATCAGGATCGCGGAAAGCGTTACTCATTCTATTAAAAAGTTGATTGGCAAGATAAAAGAAGGAACAATAGGGGACGAGGTCCTTTGCCGTGACCAAATCGTTTTCGAAACAAGATACAGTATCAATTTGTTGGCATATTTTCCCGTAATTTGTCCATAGCAAATAACTAATTAGCAGTATACTTTCCAACGATTGACTAGCAGCCCTGGATGTAAAATTGTCATCAGGCTGCTTGATATCGGTTGTTTGAACAGGTTACTAGTGCTCGTATATCTTACCCTTGATCGCTGGATCAATAATTTAATAAGTTTTACAGTGAAAACTTTATAATGGATATTATATTATGCGTAGTAAAATATAGCTTGAGACAATGATTGCTGCTCATCATCAACTATAGATTTGATATAATCAGACGCCAATTACATTGATGAGTTAGCCAGACATTTTAATTAGCAGTCATTAACGCAATATATCCGGTCAAATCTTGATAAACAACTCCGTCTGGTTTTGTCAAGTCTTGAATGGATTATAATAATTAAGCCTTCATAATCTACTAGGATACAATGTCATTCGAAACTAATTAAAAATTATTGCTAATCGTCAGTGACTGCCCAGTACTTGAAATAACCATTTCCTTATCTGAAGTAAATTTAAGAAGGTAACATGTAAGCTTCCCCGTATCTAAGCAGTGCTTATGATAACTATTTCCCGATCTAAAGTAAATTTAAGGAGATATCACTGAAGCTTCTCCATCGATACTTTTTCGAGGTCAGGCCTTTTGGCTTCTTCGCCAGCATATCACACTTGCAATTTTACTCTTAATGAGAAAGTTTGTGAAATTATAAATTAAGCAGTACATACAACGGAATCAAGATCAGATGATGTAATTTATTCTTTGTCAAAAACTTAAAAAATAAGCCAATAAGATGGTTAAGTGGATTTAAAAGATCATGAATGACTATATTTAGCTCTTATTTAGTTTGAGGGTTTAATTATGCTATACAATATAGTATTTATTCTTGATATCATTAATACGATACGCTAACTGCCATGATGAAATAAGTCAATATTGATAATTAGTAGCTAATGGATGAGAAACAAATTGATAGAGCACAAACCTTAACAACGACACTAAATATAAACACCAGTGTACGCTAGATACTAATGATAATTTTAATGCCACATACTTAACTATACAGTAGATAGGTACTGTATCTTGTAACTTAACTACGTACGTATATATATACGTAATGAAATATTAAATATTTGATACAGTATTATAATTACAAGTAAAGGTACGGACTCATTTCAATTGCCTTTTTCTTAGACTACCGCTAATAAGGTTGCAGCAACCAATGGTAACAATTCATCAGTCTTTTTCCGCCAATTTTCTTTTCGTTTAGAAATTTTACACCAATATTCGCCATGATGGGGCTCAGCAGTAACGCATTTTTTGGACACTGATTGTTGGAGTGCCTTGAAATTCAAGTAGTCGGATTAGAGAGAAAAATGATAATAGTCTTTAGTTTACTTCGTTTATATTACGTTAGCTTTCGTCAATTTAGTCTATAAGGCAAAGCAATCATATCTACAGCGACGAAATAGACAAATTTAATTTAATTTATTATACCTCTGTTCCATACTGTAATTCAAGTTTGTATAAATAAGCCCATGCATCGCCATTATCAGGATCAATTTTTACGGCTCTGCATATGAAATATAATTAGCACATTGCTTTGCATGCTGAAACCATGGATACAAAATAAAAGTTTACCTATGGAACCATTCGCGAGCTTTAGTCACTTTTGATTCACTCCAAAATAATCTTAAAACACATTCATCAAAAAATTTTAGTCTTATGATACAGGAAGTGATGTAATTAATCAACATTAAGTACGGGCTAAAGCTACATATTTAGCAGAATATTTCATAGAAAGAATACCTTGCTACTGCCACCAGTACGTGTGCATCGTGTTCGCAGCGCTTCATAGCATCTAGACTCTTCGTTCTTCTGACAGGTCTAGTTTCCATGAAGATCGCTTCTGCCCAGAGGATACCTGAATCGGGGTTCTCTTGCAATGCTGAATGAAGCCGTAGTGTGATAAATTAGCAAAACAATCACTTTACTACATAGAATTCTTTTGAACTGACGTGAATTCATTCGAACGCGATTGTACTTACCTTTCGCCATTAATGATTTACCCATCGGCTTGTTTCCATGCTCATTTTCAACTCTTATTGCCTGCAACCTAGTTATTGCAGAAATTTGCAATTTTAGTAATCCTATGTAGGCTTAAAAAGCAAAAGATAAGTAACTAGAGTTACCATAATTCGGGGCATTTAGGGTTTCTACTTCGACCACGTTCTAACATCGATCTTGCCTTCGTTACTTCTCCTGATCAAAATAAATAGAACAAAATTATATAGTCAGATGACTAAAATGTATAAAATCTTCCTTACTTTACCAACCTTTTGTTAATTCAAGACCCGAACTTAGTAGCCATAGCGAAACAGATTTAGGACATTTCTTAACCTAATTTACATGGCGTAATGTTAATACAATACTAAGGGTATTATATATGAATCAAACGAAATCTTCGAAGTTCATATTATTTGCAGTAAATAAATACTTTGCTCTCATGATAGGTCAACGTCTAGACCGACTTAAATAAAATAACAGTCAAATCATACCCCATCACTATATGATTCACGCGCTTTATCAATGTTACCAATTTGTTCATAAATCTGGCCGGTCATCATGTAAAACTAGAAGGAACAACGATAGCATTTGAATGAGTTTGGTAAGAATATTTATGCAGAGTATTGTTACATTCCAACATGTTATTGAGTAAATAATGATTATCATGACTTTCTAGCTTATACAAACACGATTCCAGCATTCGAATTTATTACCTTAGCAAACGTTGGATAATGTTCAATGCCTTCCTTAAGTAGCATTAGAGCCTATATATTGCAATTTAAAATTTTTAGTATATAATTCTTTGACCAGAATCATGAAATTGATGTTATAGCTGATAATATAAAATCGTCTCACCCCATCTAGATTTTTTAGGCACCACTCTAAATTGGCAGATTTCATGAAGACTCTAGCAGTTGGAGCAGTAGATCTCGCTTTCTGTAGCAAGATCCTAGATAACATGGAGTAAGTTTCTTTTGTAAATCACTGCTATCATTGCATTCTTATTAAAACTTTTTATCCACCCATACTTATGTATATGTTCAATTCACTAATAAGGTCAATATTACCAACCTTGCACGTTCATCTTCATTATTTTCACTTTCAAGTTTAACAGCTGCTAACCAAATTTCTTCGCTGTTAGGATTAGCTTGGAAAGCTAAGGCCAAAATTTGCCTGGCTGATTGAATATCACCCTTGCAATAAAGAGTCATAATTTGATAATGTTATTATTAATATAGCTGAAAAACTTATTAGCATTACTCCATAAAAATTTTGAAATTACAGAGAGCCATTTAGATTTTGCACCCATTAACCAAAGAACTTCAGCTTTCGGACAGTGGGCCACAGCTTTCTGAAGTAATTCTTCCAAGGATTCCCTGATGAACAATAAACGTGTTAAAGGTATCTTAGACATTTACCTAAATATTTTTAATTCTTACTTAGTGCCATGGTTCTTCTCTAGATAAGCGGCTCTTAGCCAAATGCCTTTTTTATTCGGAAATACTGTCAACGAATGAGCATAGATCGCACGAGCACAAGCGTAGGCATTATGAGCTATGCACTACGAAAAATAAATAATAGGTATCGGGATCAGTTAAGAATGATATATTATAATGGCTTAAAATTATGAACTTGTCCTAGCTTACACTTTCGGCATCTTCCATCCAGGTATCTTTTAAGTCTTCTTCTTCGATTCCAACTCCAATGACATTTTTTCTAGTGAAGAGATCATCGTTAATTTGATACTTTAAAGACGACAAAAATAGTACTAAAAACATTGCTTGCTTACATTATTGCTTGACAAGTATAAATACTTCCGCTTCTTTCTGCTTCTTCTGCGTCTAGTATCCAGTGGTCTCTGTTAATTTCTACCATGTTAGCTTTCAAGGATGCGATAGCTAACGGCAGGAAAATTTAGCAAAAAGATTGCGATTTATTATTACCGTCAGTGATAAAATTAATGCACATATATATCATTACAGTGGCAAACTTTAATAACAAAACAGTTGCAAACTAGTTTCATATAGATTTTTGCAAAGTTTCAGGAATATCTAATTATTCACTGTTTATTACGATAACGAATAACAGCTTTCTACACTACTATTTTACCTCGCTCTATAATTTTATCAACCATTGCGATATTATTATTCGCCTCTTCTAACTTTGCGGCAGTAATCCAAATCTGTCTATCAGTAGGTATGCTTTCTCTAGCTTTATTGAGTACCTGATATAAATTACATACAATCCTGCAGTAAATAGAAATATTCCGTAAATATAATTATAGCAATCTATGCAAAAAAATACATACCCTCCTAGCATTGTCGTAATTTTCTAATCTTGCCAAGGCTAACCATAGCTGCAACAGATAAGGTGTAAGAAACTTTAAGAACTACATACGCTTATATTAAATTCTAAATGCAGCACATATAGTAGGCAGAATCAATATTTTTTACTAACATCAACACTATGCGGACAACATTCTACAGCTCGACTAAGCATAATTCGAGCATCTTCTGGGTCCTCTAATTCTACTGCTTCTTTCCATAAACGTACAGAGTTTGGAATTTGTTCCAGGGCTGAAAATAGTACAATAATTATTGTTTGGACCTAAAGACAAATATTGTGCTTATTGTCACCTTTTCTGAATACTCTTTTCTTTGATATAGTTTCTTCCTCAAGTTCAGCCGCCTTAATCCACAGCTTAACGGAATTAGGCATGTTGCGGATGGCTTGAGAGACTATCGATAGACTAGTTTCCTTTGGCTGTGGATAGAGATTTATTGAATTTGAAATTAATTTGAGGGTAAATCTTATTTTCATTTTCAAGTATCTATACCGAATATCAAGAACGGTTAATACTTAGTAGCCATTTACCACTATAGTGGTCCAGTACCTGTAATCGAATAGCTTCAAGCCAAACATCTTCACTTTTTGGGCATGTTTCGCAGCCTTTAGTAATGATGTTACGAGCTTTCTGCATGCGTCCAGTTACTTCTTCCAACCTAGCAGATGCAATCCATCCTGGAGTGAAAAGAACGGCTATTAGAAGATAGCACTTTTTATGCAATTAATTAAAATATATATAATACGTGTATATTAATTAATGTACCTGGTCCGTGATTTGGATTTGTTGTAATTACAGAATTCAAAAGTAAGCGCGCCTTCTTGATATCACTAGATACATTGACCAAAAATGTAAAATTAAATACAGCAACTCTAAGCTGATAGATAGTTGATGAATTTTTCAAATGTTTACCCAATGTCTGCGTTAGCAAAGGAAGTGCTACTTTGCAAATCTGTTAAGTATCCTTTTGGATCCACCACAGTTTGCCCTTCTACGGAGTCAGATACCTGATCAAGTTTCACACCTACTAAAGTACTTCTGGCCTGACCGATTCTTATCAGATCAAGCTCACTCGAAGAAGGCGTATTAAACCCAGTCAAAGAGCCGGGATATGGCGTTTGAAATCCGCCTAATTGCTTTTAACAGGATGTTACAGATACGTCACGAAATCATGTTTGCGGTTTGACACGTATCTCATAGCTACAAAAAAGATATGTATCTGGATGTGTATTAACAAATCAATGGATAGCTACCTGCTGTCGCCGATCGAGGGTGTTAACGGATCCACTATTACTTAGTCCTTTACTAAGAACTGAGTCAGGAACAGGAGTAAATTTTTCAGTTCTGGGGTTACGCTGCTTCTTGTTACGAATATCACCAACTTCTGGGATACTTCTCCAAGCATCTTCCGATACGCTCGCTAATTCACGCTAACAAATATAAGTACGTGATATCATTAATTTATTATATGTACTAAAAGCAAAATTCGTTATACTAACGGGCTTAGCTCATCATAGGATTGCACTCTGCTAATTTACTACTCTGAGTCAATTGTCGTAAAAGAAAATATAAAAGTATATAATGTATACTGCATACTGTATAGAGTTTGACGTCGATGACATTTAACTGTTGGCGATAAAACTGCTATTGAAGATATAACTGATCAACTAGCAAGTGGCTTTCTACCATAAAAATATCATAGTATAATCGCTGAGATGATAAGTCAGTTTATATACCCTTAAATCAGAAAACTGCTGCTGAATTTTTGGTCTCTCTTGACGATATTTTTCAATCTCTTCTTTAAATCTCTTTTCCCTAAGATCAGATATAAAAAACACCATTTGGATTTCGTATAATAATTTAAGACTATAGAAAACTATATACAAGTAAGGTTTATTAAAAATGAAAGCACAAATTTTCTTAAACTGACCTTCTGTCTCTTCTTCTATCATCCATACGTTTATCAATTTCATCGTAGGCAGCATCAGCTTCTTCATCATCTTTATCATAAGGTCCTTTCGAGAATAGACTGCCACCGTATCCAGAGAACTATTCGTGAACAATGTAAAAAATTATGTCATTCACTTACGCCGTCGCTCGAAACGGTGATTACAACTGAAGTATATTCTGTTTTTTTGCGATAGTGGTACAGAATAAGATATCTCGCGATTGAGAGATTCATTATTTATACGTAATAGCGATATCATAAATGATATTGCAGCCTGCGATCACATTTGACGTGATATTTAGCATTGCTATGGCTTTCTTAATATATAGGTAAATTTTTTAACCTCATCATAGTTGGTATCATTTAGATCTTCTTCCTCTTCTTCATCGTCATCATCTCCTCGTTTACGAGGTGGCTTAGGGTGGCGTTCGTCACTAAGTATAGATAGAATTGGGAATAAAAGCTTGTAATATAGTATTACTATGTGTACAATCTTGAGCTCATAGCTAATAATACTTGGGTGCACATCAGTTCGAATGATCATGCAACAATCATGAAAGATGAGAACTTCTATATGGCATACAAGTATAACGTCCAGATGTAAATTGTATAATCCATGAGAATCGCTGTAGTTGTTACTTTCCAGGTTTATAGTAGATATATTATTTTTATAGCGTACGGTAAAATCTCATGGCATCAAATAGAGGTAGCCAGCAAAATTACCATATAAATAATCATAAGCAGAGGCTTACCTGATGTCAGATGCATCACGGGCAGGACCAATATCAGAACGGGTGGTAAAGCCTGTAGCACTAGTAAAGTAATGAAATATGATAAGTTAATATAGTCCATTTCGATGACGGTAAATACTTGCAGTCGAATTTCTGAGGAGTACGTATTAGGTATAAGGTCTAAGCAAAGGACTACAATGGGTTTCGGATCTTATAATTGATTATTAAAAATCTAATCAGGTATACATAATAGACAAATATAAAGTAAGGTAAGTATTGCAGTATCTATTGTCAAAAATATTGTACATTACTACAGCCATTCATGTTAATGCGGCAAGCACACGAACGTTGCACAAGCAGTTCCATTATAATTTCCATATACTGCAGTTTGAGAGTATACTGTACTGCATCTAGAATATCAAAAATTCTTGGCAGTATCATCTGCATTTATTGTTATTTTCCGACGGCAATCTAGTAGATACATTTAACATTTTACTACAGATACGAGTACGTATAGTATCCTACATATGTACAGTATTGCACATCATAATTATTTACAATCCATCCAGTCACGTTGACAACATGAAACCAAGATTGCTAACATCATGCAATTTAATGAATAGCTGAACGAATCCATTATACAAGAATTTTATAAGAAACTGGCGTCCTACTATCAGGATATACAGCTAGAAGATAAATATTTTAACAGTTAACTCTATATGATTCCATCTAATCAGTTTTGTAATATCATTTTCAGCCAGAATCTTTTTGCAATGTTATGGCAGTGCACTATGGTTAGGTTGGATCAAGCAAGTCTATGAAACCGCTTTGCGATATTATATCGTATCGTCAAATGAAGTTATAAATTTATCATTGACTAGTTGCTGTATAGTCGATGTTAACAATAAAATGATTTACCCTCTTCCAAGACCAGGAACATAACCTAAAGGTGCTGGTGCACTGAGAAAAGCTTTCTTTGATTTCGAAATCATCGACATGTTGGCAAAGGGTTAGCGTTGAGTGAAGTCGCGTCGTACAGCAATAGAGTGACGAAGTCCCAACGTCATAATTCAATATGGCTGGATACACTGGCTGAGTTAATGCAAGATCATCGAAATAAAATATCCTGCCCATTAGCTACTGTATGGAACAGTCCATTATCCGTCATTTCTCCTCGGATTTTCTGTTCGACAGCGTACAGTACATAACACTGGTAATAGTCTACGTACTGTACACTGTACACTGTACTGCACTGACTACGGGCTACAGTGTACAGTACAGCGTATTGTAGACCTCTGCATTGTACACTGTACCCTCATGTACAGTACTGTACAGTACTGAGTAGTTATCAGTACTGTACAGTGTACAGTACGCTGTACTCTGCATTTCCAGTACTGTACCGTGGTACTGTACAATATCGTCTGGCCAAATTTGAAATCAACCGCTGCATCTCCATTTTAGGCAAAAGGAAGAAGCTGCAAAACTAATTCTTGTTGAGGGGAAATAGACTATAGCATTCTTGGCATCGGCGGCAAAGTTGCAGCATAGATGCCTAAAAGATTGAAGATTGATTAATTTTGAAATCAAGATTGTTATTCGTGCTGAATTTTAAAAACGCTGCTAGCCAAGTTGTCATCATAAGTTTATTTTCATCGACTTTGATGTTGATTCATTTCGATATTGGCATGTAAATCATCAACAGCACCAGACGTGCTACAGCATACGAAAAAACTGCACAAGTCATAGACGTTGGCCATTTTGTATGACAAGCTGATTATTGACTAGATAGACTTATTAAGCACTGGACGCAACATCAATGTCCCATCACTCACCATCTTTTCCATCTAAGATGGAATATGATTACGAGTTTGATGCTCCTCAGTGGGCTGATCTTAATGATTGGAAGGAGGAAGATGATTTGTAAGTCTCTTGTAATGATAAAGGTTACAACAGGTTGCTGAGTCACCAACAAGGTGAAAATATAAAGTAGAATACGTAAAGTATGACATTGGTACAGCATTACCTTCTGAACTTCTTATACTTGTTGTATGTATATCACTAACTGATCTTGTATATCTGATATGCTTCCTGTATTGTAATATTACTACCTGCGATAAACTACCATACAGATTGGTTATAACTTACTGTTAGCAGATATAACAGTTTAGAATTTGTCTATTATTCTATTGCCTTTATTTACACGTATTTTACTGCACGATATCAGGGACACTTCCGAATGGTTTTCTATAGCACATCCATCACACGAAAAGCCTCAATCACCAGAAAGCAAAAACAACAAGAGCAAAAAGGGGAAGCGGCGCAGTATTTATTGCCACAGTCCAATAAGTCGATTAGTTTTAAAGCAAAAACAGAAAATGAATAGATTTACTGTCACAAATAGAATGGAAAAAAATCAACGACTGTTGACAGAAATAGCATCTGAACAAAGTTGTCAAGCAGCAACGTTAAAATCTAATTCTATACTTACCGACAAGTTACTTCAACAGCAAGATCACGTAACTACCACCGATAACATGGAAAAGCCAGTTCATCCTGTGCTGTCGGATTCTACTACACCACGTCGATCACCTTTCTTAGCAAAGAAATTGAATTCTTTAGAAATCGATGCCTCCTCCACGAATTCACCGCCAGCTAGAGTAGTCAAGCCGAGTCTTACTTTCAAAAAAAGCGATACTCAAGGCAATTCTCCTTTAACAGCTAAACAAGCTAGCATTTATAAAAAGGAATCTCGTCGATCTACACGCTTTAACATCTTTTCTACCTGTAAATCGTCACCCCTTTCTAGCGTGCGAATGTCTAATTGTGAAAAAGCATCTGTACCTACAATGGCCTTGAGATCAAAATGCGTTAGCACTAAAGGAAATGTTAAAAATGCCGATTTAAGATCCTCAATAAAGAAAACGAGTATATCTAAGGTTAGAAGAAATATGCTAAACTCAATAATTTACACATTAATGCCGTATTTAAAATATCTTATACTCGATCAGTAAATAAAATTTATGTTTACGTATCTATTCTGCCAGTCATACTGTACCACATGTTTAACTGCTATTCTTGCTTCTTATCATCTAGTCTACTGATAAGCCTTCCAAAAGTATTTCTACGAAACCAAGGAGATCGGTAACCATTGAAAATGACCCTGATCTGATTAAGCTTATCAGGAAGCATAATGCCAAGGTAGCAGCTACCAAATACAAATATGATATCAATGGCAGAAGACTATAGACAATGACAAAATAATTATTATTATGCGAATATTACATTACTAACTTCGAAAAGTAGATAGTTGTTTTAAGCGCTTCTATTTTAGTTAATGGAAAGGTATGTTAGCGATTATTGAGAATTAAAGTATTTAAATTGAAATTGAAATACTTGGTAAATATTATTATGTAGTTCTCGGCTAAATATGCAGTAAATAATTATAAGCACTTAGGCTGACCTTTACGTAGTTATAAGTATAGTGAAAAGATGCGGTATTCATACAGGATGCACTGATATTGCGCTTAGCGGCTTGAAGAACTTGCTCAATAATAAGGTATTAATGACAGAATACCATCAATAAATTTTCATATACGAGTATTATACGTCGTACACTCTGCTGGACTATATTAGATAACATGCATTGCTTTTAATTGCTCTGAAGTTTGTTATATACTATAGGATGTACGTATGTTGTATGTTGTTAATAGCTAAACATCTATGTAAGATATTTCTCTATAAAGACCAACAATTGAATGATATTGCTAGGAAGTAAAAATGATAAAAAATTCAGGATTGTATCATCGGCTTAAAGTATCCTGCAGTATCCATGTAACTTCAGAATCTATATTTGGAATAAGTTGTTCTTGTTGCTATATTCTCAATCGTTTTAGATATTTTGTACTAAAATTTCTTGTTCCAGAAGTTATCATTTTGAATGAAACTTAATACTATTTTTTTGTAATAACTGTGCACATTTATTTAATAAGCAAACCTGTGGCATATGTACAGCGGTTATATAAATCAACTTGTAAAACGGTTAAATGAATATAATGTACATGATTATTTGATAGTCAATAAAAATTGTAGTAATCTCCATCAAATATGTAATCTGGAGGAGGGTATCTTGTGTCTAGAACATATTAATCAAATACGGTGTTACTGAATGTGGATGGGATTAAGTTCATTTATTTGCCAAATAACGATAAACTTGGCACTACTATATCTTTAAAGATTCCAGTCTCTCCTGTATTAGTAGAACCGCGACTGTCAAGGTCGGAATCTTGGATAATCTATGTTGTGAGTAGTAAACAAATTAAAATAAACATTAGGATTACGGCTAAATGGTCGAACAGAAAAATGACTTCAAGCATACTGTTTTGCCTAACCTGTTTGATATCACTATTTTTTAGATCACCACGGAGTGCTAACAATGCTTGGATATGTTCAGTTCTAATGTCAGGAAAGGACATTACTAATCCCTAAAAAGTAGAAATTAGTAGCACATAAATAAGTAGAGTCCAAGCGCGAAGCCAACTAGTACTACTATACCCATACGCTTATGAGATTATATTCAAATTCTACCATTGTTTATAACTCAGGTTGTCGGTATTAAAATCTCAGCAATTATATAATTTACCCTAATTTCTAGGCATAGCATTGTAGTATCCTTTAGTTTAATAACATCGGCAAGGGAATGTAACACCTTCCAACAAAAATCCTATATATTTCCAAAATTAGAAACGGAAACTAGCTTAACTGTCGACAATATTTTATCATGCTATACTCATTAGTATACTTATACTGTATATGAATCCTCCATTTAAATAAATTTTTACTATTAGACACTATATAATAGTGTATTACAATTTTAAGAATAATTGCAAACCATACATTCGAATCGGATAAAGATTTCGTAAATAATCGCTCGATATCATTTGCTTCCTTTCCAATTTTTTCCGCACCTTGCCTTCTTTCATCATACTGCTTAAACACTATTCTCCTTTATAAATTAAAATATGAAAAACTATTAAAAAAATTTTTGTCGATATATCACAGCATCATTTAAGTATCGCAGTTTAGGTTAAATGACTCATTTTGTCTTGTACTGCTAAGCACAAACTTGTGAACAATTGCAGTGACGTATTCTTTTATCAGCCTTTTCACCATTCTTGCCATTAATTGATTATAATACCTAGTTCATATTCACAATTTATTTCGAAAGTAAACGTTATTTTTACATTGATATTTAATAGAAGCATAAAAATACTGAAGAAAAATTTGTTGTCTCTGAAAGACTTTAACTACATTTTTCGTAGATATTTAAAATCGGCACCATAATCTTCAATTGTTACTATGATTGTATCCATTGCCGTTGATGAAGTTAACCTAATGAAATCCGCAGTTATTACTTTCGCAGTAAAGATCCCATATGGAACAGAAATCAACCAATAAGAAGACTTACCATTTTCTTGTTAACAACCCGTTAAAATGGCTCTCCAGATCGTAAAAAACTTCATCAATCAAATAATCGATTCTAAAGTCATGATATCATGGTATACAATAAGTTTCTACATTATAAGCATAATTTACACTGGTCGCCTAAATAGTATTTTCAAATACATAACTAAAACATGCATTCTTACGTTAAGAGTGAGAGTCTAAAAAGTAAGTCCTTATTGGTATCGAAAAGCTTAAGCGTCTCAGTATCGCTTGAATGCCAACCCTTACCAAATTCATCATTCACTCTTTCCTATGATAAGATTTCATTAAAATTATACAGTAGTGTGAAATAAAATTTATAGTACAGTGGAACAAAAAACTTAGCAATATTATATAAGAATAGAAAATCTCACCAGTAAACCATCGCTTAGAGTATCAATGATGTTACAATTATTGACGATAGAGATCTGGAAGATTTTAAGGTTCTACTTAGTTGGTGGCATCTAACTACTGTATAATATATACATCGACTAGTATACTAGCTAAGTTACCATCATGCTGCCAGTAAATGTATAAATGAACATACCATATAATATACATAGTTTGGTGGTTCCGTTCTTTCTTCCATATGCCTATCGCGGTAATTATTTACCGCAGCTGAAGCCAAAATCATAATCTTGTGTTATTATCACGATGCACCTAACACTATCATAGTACAATTTACCTCGATAATCGTACAAAAAGGTGCTGGATTCTAACATGCATACATGGAGAGCCTATTTTTTGATCAAAATGAACTGTAACTAATCAGGTCAAAGTATGGACTACTAGAAGAAACCCTTAGGTTTCCTCTAGTAGTCTGTAGCAAAGTGTAGTCAATAAATTTATGCAATTTTTATACCTTAAGCTTTACATTTTGTCCAGGAACAGAGGCAACAGACAACTATTATAAATTTAATGAAGAATTAAAACGATGGTGTAGATATACTATGGAGAGACTCTTAATATTATTTTCTTTGGATACTACATTACGAACGTTTTGGTCTAACATCTGATATAAATCGATCGGTAATGTTGTTTGTAAACAGTTTTCTGCATCAGAGATTGGCATCTTTGAACTAGTCCAGTCCTGATAGTAAAAATATTTCACAAAGATCAGTAACCCATCCGATCACAATAATGTAGCATCCAAATAGACGTGTTCTCAACGAACTTTCATATCTGCTTTTAACAGATTTGACATCCATTCCTTTATATTTGCTCGCATTGTTGAAGTATATCTTATATGATAATAAAGCAAAGTAAACAGGATTAAAAGTTAATGGCAAATGTATATCCTAAGAATCTATTAAACTGTTTTATGATTTACTTCTTTAATAAGACGTCTTCTGCCATGGAATTTATCAAGGGTCCAAGGTGAGACACATCTATTTCTAACGATGGGTGCATCATGAATTCAGCTCCGCTAATACAAATGACGTAAAATACACCATTAACAGTGCAGCCACTAATAAATTACAAGTAAGATTGATGTCGACGTGCGTTTGGTATTACCTATACTTTTTGCTCCATGTCAGCAAGCTAGCAATATCATTGGCTTTTAATTGCTCATGAGATAAGGAATTTAGCTATTGAAGGCAACATGTAAAATCAGCAATTTTTAGCTATTATTGCAGTAAATCAAAAGTCGATGTTAAGTCACCGTTGATGACAGCTCATTGTGGTAGAGTTTAACATATAACTGAAGAATGTTATATGAAGCTGGAAAAGCTGGAATGCAATATTTCTAGAGAAATCCGTACAATTAAGTTATGAAAATTTCGATAAAATTTACAAAGAAGAAAAGCTCTACATGATGACATTATCGATAAACTTAATTACTGTATTTACCTTAACAACGATAAGATCTTCGATCATAGATTTTCTTGTTTGTTCGAGAAATTTTATAAGCCAGGTACTATTTTCTTCCCTCATTTCAGCTTGATGAAATTCAAACCTTCAATTGCAAATATAGACTTCAATTTTAAGAAATTATTTGATCTGTAGCAACTAGATAGTAAAATTTTAGAGATATTTATAGACCTGTCCCGTACGGATTTTTCTAAAACTTCAAGAGCTTTCTTTCGATAACACTTTGGTCTATCAGGAGGACAGAATCCACTATCCTTTTCCTTTTCAACAGCTTTTCTGTCAGATCTAATTTGATATTATGGGATACTTTCACTTTGCATAATGCAAAAATTAATTTAAGTAACTAATTATATACGAAATTGCATACTGTATAATATAATAATAACGATTTGAAACATGCTATCTTTAGTTTATAAGTTATTATGCTAATATTATGATCATTTATTACCTTTCTTCTCGTTCAATAATGCGTAACGCTGTTACTAGAAGAGCAGATTCAGTTCTTACAATATTTAATGCTCTTTGTAAAACGACCCATAGTTGTTTTGACAGTTTGGTCTGATAAATAGTACCGATTATAAGTATATTCTACACGACTCAATGATATGACAATATAAAAAATTTTGGATAGGATATTCTTACCGATAAGGGAGCAATTTTAGAAAAATAATCCATTATTACCTACGTAAAGAAATTAAGTTTTAATTGGCATGATCTATTCGAAATATAAGACAATACAATATCGAATTCATGATTGCTTTCAAGTATCTGTTAAATTTTAATTAGGAGAAGTAAATGTAATATGAAAATGTTATCTCTAAATACTATCCCTTACAAAAATGGTAATTGTGTAGAAACTTTAATTGTGAAATCACTTACTTGTTTATCTAGCTCGGTATGCTCTGGTAACTTATGAACTTCAAACAGAAGTTCATCTCTAGCTCTCTCAAGTTCTACTAGTCTATAGGTTAACATGACCAACAAAGTACAGTAGAAAATATATATAAAGATGCATATAATCAGTTCATGATATTAGAATGACGCACGAAGTTGCGTTCTAAAAATATATTGTAATAATTATATATTATAAGGGCAGACCTCTTGTGAGCTTCTAGTAGTCGGCCATCGTTAATAAGCGCCTGTGTTCTTTCAATACTTTCCGGCAATGCAAAAATATAATTGAGATGATCTTTGGCAGCCGATAACTAAAATTTAACATACGGTATGATCAATGCCATCCAATACATGTGTTTATATTATCATTGAGATCGATTTATATTAGGAATATCGAACTTTATGGAGCAAAGATAGATCGATATGATTTATATCCTGTCCCAAGTCGCTAGCTTATGTAGTAAAGTATTATAGTAAGTTCAGTCTTGCCATATTAAAAAGGAAGTTCATTCACCTGCAAATGTTGGCTGGTTATCAATTTGATATCGATTAATTTGCTGTCAACTGCTATGCACTTGCCATATAAGTTATCAATATCTAAAAAGCTGATAAATAGCGCAATTATAATCATTTGAGTACTACTATTTCATCGAAGATATGTCAATAAACGCCGCAAGAAATGAAAGTATGAGAAATTGTTCCGTGTATGGAAAATGATGAATACCTATCGCGAATGGATTGGACATCATCGACGGTACTAATTTAGTAATTTAGAAATTCGCAGTGTTTGCAGGGCGAAAAGATTGAAAAGAAAACAAGGCAGTTAATACAATTGTTAGATATTGTTGATCTCTGCTAAAAGTTAGGTAAGCTACTATTTGCAAACCTTTGTAAAGTGCCTAATCCTTGCTGGGCATCATCCAATTGTGTTTGCACTGCAGCTTTTAATCTAGATTCCAAAGTTGTCTGTAAATATAGAATCAACGCCCATTTCTTGACATTAATAATAAAAAGCATTGAATATGTAAAACTTGAGCACAAGGACGTATACAAGGATTGCTCCAGCAGTCGTTGTAGCCACGTCGAATCTTGTGTATGCGCTATCATTACAATTCACCTTTACTCTATGATATATAACGAATTAATGAAAGAGAGTAGTAATAACCTTTTTCCTTAAGGCAGTCCTAAAATGACGATCAAGCAAGTCTAGCTCGTCGGGCCTCTAGTTTTAACAAGGTTATAAAATAGGTCTATCAATGTACTGGTTCGTGTTCAGTGGGTGCTACTGAATTTAGCATTACTGTAATTGCTGAGAGCTTGTCAACATTGATAGTTCATGTAGTACATTAACTTATTTCAATATGAGTCGAGAATCAATATTCAATATCTTTCCTTACTCTAAGTAAACTGGCTACATATTTTATAGCGTTTTCGGCAGCTTCAGAAGAAGTTTGCTCCATGTTTATGACGGGCTGGCAAGTGGAGACGTTGAAATGTTGAAGGCGAAGGAGTACTGGGCTGGAGTCCAGTTTGCTACAGTATAATGTACTGTACATTCTAAAGCGACTACTGTGCACTGTACACTGTACACATTCCTAGTCCATATTGTACTATACAGTGCAGTACTGTACTCTGGTTTTAAACTACACAATGTGATGCATCAAACAACCCAACGTAAGCAATAGCGATTGGTATAATTATAGAATAAATCAAGCAAACTATAAGCGGACATTTTCAGTGATTTGGACAACCTCTAAATTTTAGTATGGCTGCTAAAGAAGAGCCGAGCCGACAAGGGATAGCGATTACTGAATCGCAATTTCTCTGTATAAATGAAAATTGGGGATTGAGTTCTTGCTTACGAAAGAGATTTAGCAGTCCATTGCTCTGCTCTACTGTAAAATAGGATGAGCATTTGATGCAAATGTTTTAATGAACATGGATAAAACCCACGGCAGTGCCTGTATACTGTACTGTATTGCCCTTTTATTCACATTTTATTCGTGGACCCATCGGTGGTGATCTTTCGCGTATTGTTGTTGTACTTTTGACACTTTATTTTATATTACTTTATACTATATTATGAATCGATATCTCGTGCCACTGCCATGAGACATGCGAATCATCTTGACTGTACAAGCAGGGATTACACGAAATGAATGTAGTAATATGAGCTGCTATCAGAACAGTGCTACGATGCCGTACTGTATGGCAATCTTTCATTTTAAAATGCATTAAGCGACTGCATGCACGAGTGGATACTACTAGATACTACTATTATCATCGCAGGGACTTAGTCTGTCCGACTTTTCTGTTGTTTTTGCTCAAGAAAAGTTCTTCTGAAATCTGTAGCATCTATGGATTTGATCTCCATCATGAGCCTGAGAAGGCTTCTGTATTACAGTCCTGGACTACAGTACTGTACTGCAGATCACAGTGTATGGTACTGTAGGACCCCACTCACTGTGTCCAGTACGAAACTGTACTGCGCAAGTGCGCAGTGTCTACAATACTGTACTGTACCGATCTTCTGGTACACGACTGTCATACGTACAAATCAATATTTGTAATTGTAGACCAACAGAATTGATCGCGGCGCAATTGCAATTTTGGAGACCATTTCGATCAGAAATCAGGTGGAAAGAATTAGCTGAGGAAATTATCACACTACGCCATGGCTTTTTCTATGTATACAATCCAGTCTTTACTGGATAAGGTAATCAATGAGGAATTGATGCTTTATTGAATGATGAAATTCAACAGTAGTTTCCATGACTTGCATTCACCGCCGTTGGCAAACATGCTTGTATAGCTTGCTGATTGTGATGATGTTGCATTAATCAATGAATCAATTAATGATGTTGTCCTTCATCATCGACTACCAAGCAACACCCAGATCATAGCAATGGGATAGTACTAGTCAATGCAATCTTTGATGATAACCTATAGCTTTACTTTGAAACATCATTGAGCTGTTGTAGACGATTCATCCTTTAGCCTACTGGCGCGTATTGGTACTTATAATGGACGACATAGACGGTTACATGACATACGCCGTGTCCAGCAGTAGAATAACCTAACGAAATTCTTCTCTTTCTTTTCCTTGCATTCCTGTGTGCTTAAAACGGAAATGATATCGATATGAGTTCATCTTGTCAGTTGGTACTAGTTTTCTATATACTGTACACCGATTCAGTAATTGGTCATTCGTTTTGATAATTTCATGAAGCATGTTACTTAGCTTTGCCTGTAGAATACTCGCTCGACTATACGATACTATAGTGTGTATTGTAATGTATTGTAGAATCGAAGAGGGAAAGGTTTTAATTTGAACTTTAAGCGCAATATTAGTTGAAATACTATATTAACTTCATACTTACATGCAATCTGAAATCTCTAATGCAGATGAATTCTGTCGACAAAGATTATCGTTTTATGGCTACTAATGATTTAATTTCGGCACTGCAACACGAATATTTCAAGTTGGATGATGAAAGCGAAAAAAAGGTAACAATACACATTTCTATATGCCATCTTTTTCTTGTAACATGTTTCATCATTAACTAAAAACTTTTATTGCATTCTACTGGACTTGCTGATTAAAGTTAAATGAAACAGCATAGATATACGCTCTGTAAATGATTTCTTCCTTTGTATGGGATAATTAGGTTGTAAGTACTGTCATGCGTTTACTTGAAGATAAAAATGGAGAAGTTCAAAATCTAGCTGTTAAATGGTTGGTAGAAATTTTAAAGGAAATGACTACTTTCTAATACTTAACTTGCAAATCACCCATAATGAGCTATACTCTATACTGGCACCCAGTGTACATGTGTTGATTTATACTACTGTATACTGTACTTTAGCAGGAATAGATGGTAGCGATGTTGTGCACTCGCACATACAAGGTTGCATACTGTGCAAATTGTACAAATTATATCGTACATTATACTTGAAGCATGCTAAATTCTAAACTTAGTGACGTAGGGACTATTACAAAAAATCTGTTACAGATTGTTTAAAATTTTACTAAAAGATATATTAGTTAAATCAAAATTGTAAATATTTCCATCATGGAGTAGAAGTTTCTTTGTTTAATAGCTTCTTTGATTTGCTATTGCAGTCTGGGTTTACTTGTGACTAAAGTAAAGGAGAATTATGTCGAACAAATTGCCAATAGCCTATGCGATGGTATGAAGTCAACTTCAGAGCAATTGCGTGATATCTCCAGCATTGGTAAGCTAGTAAATAAGTACTAAGATATTTATCAAGGCAACAAATATTAAAATTATCATATTCCGGATATCAATGCAATTGTAATGGAACAACTAGTACTAATGACGACAATTATATGGCATGCAGGTTTAAAAACAGTCATAGCAGATATTGCTTCTCAAACTCAGTTAGCGGTCCTCCTTTGCAAATTGATTGTATCTCGCCTTCTTTCCGTTATTCCAAGGGTAAAAATCTTATATCATTATAAATGTGTTCTTTGTATCAATAGATTTAGGATAAGTTACTGTATTGTTGCTACATCTTAAGCTAATTTTAATTCTTACCGAATTTTATATATTGGTATGAATACAGGCTCAAGACCCTTCGGTACAACTTGAAGCTCTAGATATCTTAAGTGATATCTTAAAGAAATATGGTGGTATGCATACTTTAACCAGCAAATCTAGTCTTTAGGTTGTACAAAAACCCATTTGAATTCAAATTAAAATTATACACGTTTTAGGACTTTTAGCCGATCACCATTCCAACGTTCAAGATTGCTTAATAGCTCAAATGACCAGTTCTAGACTAGCTGTCCGTAAAAGGGCAACTATTGCATTAGGTAAAGTATTTTACACCAATGATTACTATTATTTTGACTTAATTTATATTTGTAGCTACTTAGTGACATAGTTTCGAACTTTGAAAAAGTATATAGTATTAGTGTTAGTATTAAAGCATGACGATATGACTGTTTTTCGTTCTTGATACTGGTACAATAGGACAACTGGTGATCTGTAACAGCAATTCTTTGTTTGTTGAATTAATGCGATACATAATTGGTGAACTGAATCAGAATCGTTCTTTATCAACCACCAGAACTTATGTACAATGTATTGCTACTATTAGGTAGGCATCACTATTTTCGCCTAAATTTTATTTCATTCAATGAACTAATTTTTTCGGCGGTCTTTTCAATTTTATTCAACCAATTCACAAGTCGACAGGCAGGCCATAGAATCGGAAATTATGTTGATACTCTCATGCCATTGCTATTTTCCTTTTCCATGCAACAGGATGATGACGAATTTAGGGATTACTGCTTACAGGTATCTTTGCTATCATTTCATGACCATGCTAGATATCGCTTATGCTATTGGTAACATTGTCGTAATACGTTTCTAACCAAGGCTCTAGAGTCGCTAGTTCTACGATGCCCGAAGGAAGTTACTCCTTATGTTATGAGGGTCTGTAATATACTGTACTATATACACGTATTAATCAGAATTAGCGCTTAGCAGCGGGGCTACATGCGTTATGATGCTTCAAATTGCTCTTTATTATAGATTGTCCAAATCTGCTTGGAGTATCTGAAATACGATCCTAATTACAATTATGATAGTGATGATGAGGATATGGAAGACGAATCTGACGCTGACGATGATGATGAGTATGCAGTACTCTTGAAGTGTTGTTGTTGTAGAGCATTATGTAGTTGCTATACCAAATCACCTTATCTTAAATTATCAACAGTCAAAGTCTAGATCATTTTTTTCCTTTTCTTAATTAGCGATGATGAAGGGGATTACAGTGACGACGATGATGTCAGTTGGAAGGTAAGCTTCATGAATACACATTCTGACCGACTGAACGATAGCGTTTGGTGGTCACTTTAAATTCTTTGATTGGAACTATCTTTTTTTACGATCTACGGTTTTTGATTGGATAAAAATAAAGCTGTTGTTGTATTCTTTCAGGTTCGACGAGCAGCATCTAGATGTATTAATGCAGTAATCAGATCTCGACCGGAATTGTTGTACGATTTTTATCGAAATGTTTCTCCAACTCTTATATCTAGATTTAAAGGTTAACGTTATTTCAGTTTACGCTCTCGATTCGTTTTATGAAGAGTTTAGTCAAATAGTTATTAACATGTTTTAAAAAATTTGTAGAACGAGAAGAAAATGTTAAGAGTGACATCTTTTCTGCCTATGTTACTCTGTTACGACAAACAAGAACTCTGGCTACCGTAGAAACTAGAACCGATGCTATGGATGAAGATGGGTAAATATACAGAAGTAGTGCTAAAACCTGTTGATATTGAGTGAAACTTAGATACTCAGATGTATAAATACAAGTTGTTATAATATTTCTTTTTTACCAAAATATTTTGTCATAATTCAATATATTTGAGACAGTAAGGTATTTATGATCTAGGACTTATATATGCTATCGCCACCTTTTTCTTTTTTTATTATAGTAATGTCACCACAAATCAGAGTAGTAGATTAGTTAAAGATGATAAAAGGTGACTTTATAGACGTTGCATATCGCTATTATGATCTTTTATTTAAATGATAATTGCAAATGGAATTCATTACTAGAAATATAGACTTTGCTGACTAAAATAATACTATAGCAAATTGTCTTAGTTGGTAAAAGTGTAGAACCGCTCAAATGATGGTTTATGTTTTTCACAGTCCCAATAGCATGCTACAAGGACAAATTCCAAGTATTGTGAAGGCACTCCGTAAAATTCTTAAGGATAAAAGCGTTAAAACAAGACAAGTGAGATTCATAAATTTTATGTAGTACAAGGCATTTTATATTAAGTATTCTCCGTTCTCTGTTGTTTTGTTTATTATTGACAGGGCTGCTTTAGCGTATTGTCAGAAGTTTGTCAAGTTTTGTATGGAGCCCTTAACGATCATATGACCTCAGTAATGCCTGGCATAGTTTATTCTTTAAGGTATATTGACGGCTTGGGTTGATTGAGGGTTCAAAGTCTTTCAAATTAGTTACTGATAAAACTCTAATTTATGTTCATTTAGTGACAAGTCATCAACATCAAATATGAAGATAGATACATTGTTATTTCTTCAATGCGTTCTAACGCATCACGAGGCCAACGTCTTTTATCCTCACATCGATGTTTTGGTACCGGTAAGTTTCATCCCAAAGTCGTTAGCATACTTACTAGCGTATGACTAATTATAAAATGATTAATGGTATATTACTTACTTTTTGGTAAAAGCTGGTGATAGATAAAGTATCGGATATGTTTTATAAAGTTATTTCCGAAGCCCTGTTCGTATTACAGCACTTAATAAAAATTATGAGACCACTGGGTAATTATACTTAAGTAATACGATTTATGGAATATGCTTTGTAAAGAAATCGATCGATGTGCTAATATTGTTTTGACTACCACATAATAAAAGTGCCTATTTTTTTCTATCTAAAGATGGTAATAAGCAAAGTTTAGCTAGGTACGACGTACATGCGCGAAATATCTACAAATCTACCGTGGCTAGGTTAGAGACTACAGATATTGATCAGGAAGTGAAAGAAAGGGCAATAACGTGCATGTAAGTTTGTAAACTACGGAAATTTTTGTCATAATTGAATCATTTTATCAGTAAGGATCATCGGACAAGGATAGCATCATAATGCTGATATTTGATATATAGGGGTCACCTAATTAGTAATATGGGGGATATCTTACCGTCCGAATTGAAAAGTTGCTTACCGATATTGGTGTCTAGACTTCGTAATGATAGCACACGCTTATGCACAGTGAAAGCTCTTACGACCATGGCTAAGTAAAGGGAGAAATAAATTTTTTATCGATAAATTATCTTTGTTTGATTTTGCCTTTATTTTTGGTTCATTTAGTTCGCCACTCAACCTTGATCTAACGATGATATTAGTATGTTTTACATTTTGATGTTATTGTTTACTATATTATAGCATTCTATTGTTAGTAATTTGTTATCGTACTTCACTAAATTAACGGTTGGTCTTTCATGTATTTTTTAGCCTGAATCTATCCAGCTGCTATCATCGTTTTTAAGAAAAAATAGTAGAGCTCTCAAACTTTCTAGCTTAACGGCTCTCAACATACTGATCCAAAAATTTGGTCAGTTATAGGATTATTTCAAAAATCTAATGTGCAAACATTATCGAATATCTCGAGCTGTTTTTAAAAGGCATTAGTCTGTTTTTATTGTAGGGCGATTAATGAATGACCAACTTTGTGATAACGTCTTTTGTGAAATTCCATCGCTTATTAACGAAAGTGATTTGCATGTCTCACAAGTAGGCGAAATACCGTAGTATTATCGAAATGAAAACCATAATTGCATCTTTATGCTAAAGTGCGTTTATTTATTTATCAGCTTACGTCAGAATTGATCTCTACATTGATTCAAATTAATCCAAATTCATTCATGAAGGTGACTGCTTCAATATATAGTTTTCTTTTTACTTTGGTTGAAGATTATAATAACATTAAGTTTATGTATTCGACATAGCATCGAGATATCATATTAAAGGAGGTGTTGGTATTACTGAAATCTCCGTTACTACAAGGTGCTGTAAAATTATAATTTAGAAATTCATGTGAGATCTTATGCAGCTAGTGAGTCGTTGCGATGAATATATGGTTATTTAATCTTGTAGGCGGTGCTTTGAATGCGCTTTTGGGCTTTATTTGTCAAGCTATTAGAAATAAAATTCCTAAAATGAACCCAAATGAAGTTCTCCAAGTAACTACAAGCATGCAGATGTAATTGATTGATATCTTTAAGATGACATCTTTTAGAATAATTCTCTATTAATTAACGATCGGTAGATGCTTACACACCCAATTTACTATCCTGAATCTCAAGGCCAAGGCTCGTTAGCAATACATAAGCAGGTAAATTCTAAGATCGTAAGCGGGTGAATGTGAAAGTAATTGATTCTGATGACGAATACCTTCATCATCATTGATGTTTTCTTTATAGGCTTTTTACTCAGTTGCCAAATGTGTTGCTGGCATCATTATGGAGTCATCGGATCTAAGTACAACTGTTGTTCAACAACTAATTCGAGACCTTGAAGTAAGCTCTCTATTCATAGCCGCACGAATCAGCCATAGCATTGCGTGCGATCATTATATATTTTGTTGGGCAATTTTCTATTCGTTAACTTCTGTATTCATTAAATTTGCAATTTATAAAAAAATGAACTGGACGCATAGAGCGCTTCTTCATCGGTATCGGTCAAAATGTTTACATTGCTTGCATTGGGCGAAATTGGACGAGTAGTGTAAGTATTTAAATTTGAATCAACTAATAGCGTTAAACTACTTCAATATTTTTGCTGTTGTGTCTGATTAGGAACATGAGTGCATTCCAAAATCTTAAATCAGTAATAACATCCGCTTTCTCGTCGTCATCTGAAGAAATTAAATCTGCCGCATCCTTTGCATTAGGTAAGGATTGAATTGTAACTACCTTGTCAATTTACTTGATATGACAGATCTGGAATTCATGTTAAATTTAAATCCTTCTTATTTAGGCAACATTGCAGCTGGTAATCTTGCGGAATATTTACCTTTCATATTTAAGGAAATTGAAAGCGAATCTAAGAAGCAGTACCTTTTATTGCACTCTTTGAAAGAGGCAAGCGCTAAAATTTATATTTTCACTGATATAAAAATTACACTTTAAACTGATTCGCATGTCGATTGCATTTTATCACCTTTCAGATTATCGTTTGTCAATCCTCACATTCGGCAGCCGTGCAATCACTTGCTCCATATGTTTCCACTATTTGGTATACAATAACCCTATTTTTAACTGATATTTATGGCTAGATTCCTAATAAGTAATTACTCTTGTAGGAACTTACTATTCCAAAGTTGTGAAAAAGCGGGCGGCGAAGGAATTCGAAACATGGTTGCGGAGTGCTTGGGCAAACTAACCATTTTGGATCCAGAAAATTTACTGCCAGATCTACATGTAGGTTACTTTGATTATTCAAAAGCATTTTTATTCATCAAATCTAAAAGATGCTTGCTTATTTATATCCGTTATTTCATGTTAGAATCATTTGGCGTCTAATTCATCCTTCGTTCGCTGTACCGTGGTAAATGCTGTGAAATTCGCGATATCTGAGCAGGTAATAATTTCAATTTTTCAATGTTTCCGTAGAATAGATTACGGCGACTTTGCTTATATCATTAAATAACTACGACCGTTCGTGTATGATAATTTTACTTCATAGCATCATCAAGTCGATTTGAAACTTAAACAATATATGGGAGATTTTTTAAAGTCACTTGAGGACACTGATCCGGTAATTATAATGAAAAGGTCATTGCATACTGTTGACGTTGTATATATATGGTAGCTAATTGCTATTATGTTTTAGAATGTCCGACGAGTGGCACTTGTAACGCTAAATTCGGCGGCCCATAATAAACCTTCTTTAATTAAAGATATGTTGGATGTCATTCTTCCAAGCTTATATGATAAAACTATTATCAGGGTAATCCTACATTTCATTGGGGTATTTTGTTTTTGGTCATGTCATGCTTAGATAAGGTTATTTTTACATTGCAGAAAGATATGATTCGTGAAGTTGAGATGGGTCCATTTAAGCATACAGTCGATGACGGCTTAGACATTCGAAAGGTACGCTACTGTTTGTATATGATTGTGCTTTAGTGGAATAGTTTTTATTCGGATTGACTCATGTTATATCTGTATTGATGCTGCATAGGCCGCTTTCGAATGTATGTATACCTTACTGGATACTTGCTTAGATAAATTAGACATATTTCAATTCCTCAATTACGTTGAAGAAGGCCTGAAGGATCACTATGACATCAAAGTCAGTATTCATGAAGTTATTACTTGCTATTATAAAATTTCTTAATTTCGTGGTACAGAATCGATTGGGTTTAAGTTGTACAGACCGTTCATGCAATATATTTGTCGGTTTAATATATAGATGTTGACCTACCTCATGCTTATTAGACTAGCAACTCTGTGTCCGAATGCGGTTCTCCAACGTAAGTTGCGAATTTAGATTAACATTCGCTATAATCTGGAATAGATTTTCCTTTTTTTGCTGTGATATTACTTGGCTATCTGAGAAATTTTATGCCTTATTTGCATTAAAAATTTCGCTGTAGATAATAAATTGTCTTAAATTCTATGTTTGCACCATATATAGGCTTCGATAAAATATTGGATCCTTTAAGAGCTACAGTTATGGTTCAGGTTAAGGCTTTAGCAGTGAAACAAGAGTTCGAGAAGCAAAATGAATTGAAAAGATCCGCACTTCGAGCGTTGACATCATTGATGAAGATACCCGATAGTGGTAACGAAATTTATAATTGTCAACAGAATTGCCGTTAATAAATTAATAGTAGTGCTTAATTAAGTTGTAATGCTTTTATTTATATAGATAAATCTTTGCAATTAAATGAATTCCTGCAGCAAATCAACAGTAATCCTGCAATTTCTAGTATGTTTGAAACTATCAAGAACGATGAAAGTGGAAGTGGGACATTTATTCATACAGACTTTAAATAATTAACATTACTATTAAGTGATAGTGATTTTTTGAAAAGTTCGATATTAATTTTAAGCGATCAGCTATTAATTATGTATCACATTTGAGCACTTATTGCATAATGGTTAGTGCCTTGCGTTTGGTGATTACCATGTGCAGTAAAATCGCTATGGGTAAACCCTTTAATTAATAGCTAACAAAGCTGAATTGCCAACGTATAGGCTTTCAGCTGTAGATTAGCATACTGTACAGCATCGCGTTGTATGCATAAGTTCTACTTTCGTTAACGTTCCTTCATAGTTGTCAGAGAAATATATCAGTTGAAGCTGTTAATTACTGCCTGTTAAGTTTATTGACTCTGGCTTTAAACATTTTCATAAGTTGATAATAAAAAAGGATATTGCTATTGATTTTATTCTCTCTTATCTTTCTGGACTTAGTCCTTACCTTGCGTTGATACGATCGCAAATTTAAGGGGTTGCAATTCTAAATCAAACTAACTTTGCTATCTCAATAATGTATTTGAAATTATCTTATTGAAAGCATACTAAATAGAAGGACAATCTCTTAAGTTGGGCGAATGAAAAACTATCGAAAATAATCATTTTCCAGCTAGTTTTTGACTTTTCTGTGAAGGACTGTGATACTATGCTACGTACGAAGTACTTCTATAGTTTTGCTTACTCGGAATGGTTGTATTTTAGTATTGTGGCTTAATGTATGATTGAATAGCGTGCAATTATCTTTCGCTTCTTACGTAATGCTTATATAATCAAGGTAGAAATCATAATTGTACAGTTACATTTAATTGTACACGCTAAGCTTGTTGTAGGTTTTGCGTGACGATTTTAGCTACTATTATCTATTTCACTAACTTAAGAAAGAGTGTGCAAGCGTTTAAAGCACATTTAGTTGTTTATTTAACCTAATATTCAGAGACCGATCTCCATGAAAGAATAGGTGATATTAGAATACTAACATATTAGAATACTAACAAGGTAATCTATTATTACATATCTGATAGTTAGGTAGCCTAACTCAGGCCTGTGCCAGGGATATTATCACTACTCATCAGCAGGATAGTAACAATTCTTATCAACTATAGAAAAACAAACGGCAAAGGTACAATTCATTTCATTTATCTCCATAGGAGTTATAGACATATTGAGCACTGGCATTATTATCAATTTGATTATTATTACTCATAAGAGGAACGCTAGAAGTAATCAAGGATTAAATGCTACAAAATGATGGTAAAATGTGCACTCCAACATTGACCCTCGAGTTACTTGTCTTGAATTTTCTCTTTGAATTCCTGAATTTTTTGGTCATGTCGATCGATAGCATCTTGATGATGTTTCAGTTCTTCTTCATGAAATTTTTTTATATCATGGAGCTTTTGTAGCTGTTCTTCTTGCTATAAAAATATATTGAGACTTACTATTTTGCTTGCCACTCTCGCAATGAGCGAGACTTTTAGACACGGCATGTATCCATGCTGCTTACGTATTACGTAAAGAAATAAATAAATGCTACAAAACTTACTAATTTCCTAAAGTACTGATCCTCCTGCGCTTTTTCTTTCTTACCAAACGATCCACCAGCGTCTCTATAACAAGATTGAATTACTCAATTTACTCATATTGCGTTTCTATCAAAATCTTAACAATCATAGATACGCGTAATGACAGTACTACATATAAAATAAGCATCAATGATTGAATAAATTGAAGCGAGGCTTCTGACAAGCCATTTCTTCGATACTTTAATTTAGTAACGGATTCAATTTGCTACTCTATTTTTCATTTATAAAAATTTTTAGCTTGATTGATGATTGAGTATTCAAAAGTTATAAGTCATCGTTAATGCATTTGAATAGGATTTAGTACATTCTAACAACTGTTCCTATCAAAGATTCAAGATAGGCAAATGACATTAGTCACAGATCCATTGCAAACTGATCAATTTACCAACATAAAGGAACCTAGATTAGGTAAAAGACACTGTATAATACAACGATTCTTTAGTGATTTATTGTTTCTAAAAACACTCGACAATTACAGTTGATTCTGGTTGTACACACGCGTACGCTAATTAATTCTCGAAGTCTACTTGCGGATATTGATTTCTATGGCGTGCAGCTACTATATTTCCACTATTTAGAGCATTAAATAGTACTGTACATATACATAAGTATGTACTATAGTTGATTAAGACATTGCACTCCTGCTATAATTACAGAAATTGCTCTAGATTATAAACTTACACAGGCATAACTATCGTAATCTACATTTTATTGTCAATAAAGCGTAAGATAACATGATTTTGATAAACAAAAATAATTGATTTAATTGCCTATTTGAACAGAAGAATGCAATAATGCTGTCATTGCGATCTTATTTTCTCATCCATTGCACGTATGTTGGTTAATGTTGTACGCAAATTTGTTATTCATTCAATGTATTTCGAAAGCTAACCTGATCGAGCCAGCTTGTCGATCCTAGAAAGAGTAAGTTACAATCATGATAATTAGTATACCTTGTATGGTTTGTGGAATATCATATTGCAATTCATATATAAAAATTTGATCTCACTTAAAAGCAGTCAGTGAAATGCTCTTACTGCTCCATAATACAGTATAATAAAAGGTGACAATTAGTGCAAGATAGAAAATGATCAGTAGAACCTAAACTATTTATTCATAACAGCGAAGCATTTAAACATGAGCGTTATAGTCAAAGTTTATGACTAAACACTGTCTTATAGGCAAATTATTTGAAAGTCTAAGAAAATGTTGTAAGAAGCAAAAGTTCGAGGATAGAATAACTGAATGCTTATAAAACTGGGCTGTTGTCGATAGAAGATACACGATGATGATCCAAAACTTAACAACAATGCTAACAGATCACGGTATAAGTATACGACTGAAAAGAGAAATAGCATTTGCTTGAGGCATGGTATCTTTTTCTACCAATATCATCCTGGAGAAGATTAGAATTTCAGTAGAATAGCAGCATATACTGTATTATAACCGTGGAATATGACAGTATCCATTCATCATCATCGTCTACCATTGCTATCAATGTTATTATCCATTTCTAGATTCGCTAGCAGACCGATTTGATGGATTATCAATAGAATGATTACCTGACTATAGGCCCTGGATTGGAGAGCAGCAGCAGCAAAAGTTCGATAGCTAGAGGTCCTAACAGCAACAGAGGCCAATCGCCTGGATACTAAGGATGCCATAACTGAAAATATCACTGCTAATACGCAAAATTTGGCTGGTAAATTGGATGAAAGTGGATGCGGTAAATAATTTAAAATATATAAAACTATACTAGTATTGATGGACTATTTAATGACTAATGACTACGGGCAGATAGATGTACAGACTGATCACGTAAGCTTTATAAAATGTATTTCCTCTATAGTAAGATTTTGGACAAGTCTCTGCTCAAGGTAGTAGAATTAATTTTAATTATACTAGCGATCTCTACTGAAGTGGACAGCCACCAGCCATGGGCCACTAAAATAGCACAAATGCTACCTAGAATTGGATAAAAGTATTTAATTTTAGCGGCCCAATGGTACTGCCACAGCGTCGAGGTACAATCGATTTTAAAAACATGGCGATCTAGCCTTGTCACTGCTTTCATAATCCTGTAAAATCAATCTATTCCCACTACCTATCTTCAACTTGAAATAGCAGGGTAAAATGGTTGTCAAATCATATCATCTTCTAGATAGCATTAAGATTACGATAACTACAATTTAATGATTGGTTATGGTGGTATTTTCGCCATCTATTTGACCCATATTAGGAGCAAGGATGCAAAAAGGTAATATTACATCAGCGGCAAGGAATTTACCAATTTGCATAGCTAACATGTTTTGCATATTTATTATTTACGTGTCTAGAATCTGCTGTACTCTGCTCAAAATTCAACATTGAATTCAATTGGAGATTGACTCCTTGGTTATCATTTTAATCATGGATTGCAAATTTAAATCGAATGGAAACTTGCAGTAACTCAGCACTGAATTCATCCTAGTTAAAAAATGGAATGCCAGTGCTGACCGTAATTCATTATTGAGTTGTTGACTAATCCCCTGCTGGGCTTCCCGTGTCTTTTTCTAATAATATCGTGCAAGGATTTGGTCATGGACTACTCGAAGAAGTGGAACAACCCTCGTTTACTAAAATTATAATTACTAGTAGTAGTCTCTGGCCTCAGTTAACACTAGCTATACCGCTAGTACAGTGACTAAAAAATGCCCAAATTAAAAGACTATAGTCGTCGATATTGATTGTTGACATCGCTGCCGACCGTCCATGTCCATATCCATACGCTTGTAGTAGTGTACTAATGGATACTCCAATCATCGGCATATATAAAAGCAATCCTGTTGTCTAGAGCCAACAAAGAATTGAAATCTTTTTATCCCCTAGGCAGTCTGCGATGATGAATGCACGAATAATTAATAAGAAAACCTCATTAACATACTAACTACTGTAAAAGAGTAATCCGAACTTGGTATAGCAGGCACAAAGAAACGAAACAAGTTTTCTAGCGGATTAGTTGGTTACTTGCGACCTATTGTCTTCCAACATTGAATTATATTTTAGCCTTGTTATTTACGAACTATAGTTGAACAAAATTAGGATAGTAAAGCCTAATTACTATCGTTAGCATAGTCTTATAACTTGGAGTTTATAGTAGAGTTTCTTGGGGACGACTGCTTGACAATAAACCCAAGAGTGTACTATTACAACGTTGGGTAGAAACCACTTCAATTCTAGTACTGCCATCAGGAAAACGCCAAATCCAAGGCGACAATAATCATGGAGAAAGTGTGTTTTATTTTGGCTCTGACAGCCATCTACGGTAAGAAAGATCGATGTACTGATTTGAAGGGTTTCGGTTGTAAACTATTTTGGCCTACTTGCACTTCCACTCTTTCGATGCTAGCGATGGGTCAATATTTGTTTCAACGGGATTGTCATCTCCTCGACTATACAAAGTAGACTCCACTCGACGCAAAATGGCCATGGTTGAGGACTCATTAATGATTATACGATCGGATTTATCATGTCCACAAGGATGAACATTTTCGATCTTATCCCTTTCGTTGAATCCTTTTTATTGGATCGAGATAGATAGACATTAGAATAGATCATTTCTTCTTCCAATCGAACCGATAACGATGATCATTTCAAAATGGCAGCGTGTACCAATCATAAATTTTCAACCAATGCAGCAGTTCCCTCCAGTCAGATCATTTTAATTATAGAAAAATGCAATGATAATCATGGCTATGTTCTCTCTAAGTAATTCGCTGGCTGTAGCCTACCACTTCAGTATTCAGCATGATGTAAAATCTGCATGGTATGTCTTCCGATGGCTTTTTCTAAAAGCCAATCCGATCGGAAGATTCACAGCTTTTTCGATATTGTTCACACCTGGGTGATATGGAGCAACTTTTTCAACTTTTATACCATGCCACTGATGATCAACAGTTTACCTACAATATAAGATGTAGACATAATTGTGCTTAACTCACACCATGAAGAAATGGCGCACAACGATGCGTCAACAAAATCACCAAATCCTCTACAACCTTACAGTTTTATTATTTGTTTTTCATGTTAACGGTTGACCTAAGAAATTAAAGCATTTTACTCTTTCTTTCCCTTTGATTGTAAGTCAAGCCGTGCAAGTTGATTCTAATTAATTAGGAACCTTAATTGGCCGTCATGACATGTACACTTGTACAGTCCATAGATCCTTTTTGGATAATTAATGCTCACCTTCACACAAGCGGTTCAACATTTTCCTACAGTACGCGTATTTCAAGTGGTTGTCTTATGGGGTTGAAATTGTCGGAAATAGACACTTAACTATGTCCAAATTGATCATGCATCTGTTCCATCTTGACAGTTAATTAAAAAATAAACCGTGATCGTTGCAGAATTGTAATTGGCCTCTATTTGTTGATATCTTGTAGGCGCTGTCGCTCAAAATATTCCTACTTATAAGCAATGGATACCCAACACTAATTACAACAATCCCGATAATTGGAGTAAGAAAAGATTGCCGTGCAGTCAAGATACAATAACATTCCAAAAAAGCGTAAGTCTAATTCGTCAAAGTTGCTCTTTATTTTGCACTTTTTTCTACTATCCGTACGGTAATGGTAGGGGTAAAAAACAACAGGATGAATCTTCTAGGAAAGAATGTAGCGTTAATTTATCGACATCGAGTTGCTTAATACGATAGGTTTGGTTTCAAAGTTGTTTCATTAATCTACTGTATTGAGTGAAAAGATTGAAGTATAGTCCATCGTAGAAATACTCGCTTATTAATCTTCTGATTGACTGTATCAATTTTCGTTTCGGACTAGCATGAAATAAATTCTTCTCGCAGGAAGGAGAGTATTTATTTATTTACTTTATCTGCGTGTATTTTATTTCTTGTCCAGATGAAACAGTTATGGATGGAAAAGTTACTGTATATGAAACACATAAGCATGAATAGACAGTAACCGTAGTTCATGAGCTATTATTTCTTGATCTTGTTGTTTAACTGGATGTATCCAATCTTTATTTTAGAACTACACGGTCTACCTTCAAAATACTTTATCGGTACAAGAATTGGTAAGTTTGATCCATCATGAAAGTGCATAGCCCGCGCTACAGAGTCCATGTTTGTCTCACCTTGAGACGGAAGCCCTGCGGCTATACTGTACTGTTCGCGGTGAAATATGGTGCAATGATTTTGCATTATCCTTGAAGCATTGTACCACTTGCATAATGTGATTTCTTTCTATCACCATGATAATTAATAAGAATATTCCATACAAATACTTTATTTAATTCAGAAAGGTTCCTTCCAGTTAGCCATAAACGACAATAGGATCCTTTGACGGAATAGACTTTTTCTAACCTTTAGATAGAGTACAATAGATTAGTATTATGAACCATTTCAATTCCATGTTTACTGTCATCGTCCTTCGATACTTGCTAAAACAGATCAGTACCATAAATCATTTCAATTTCATGATCACTGCCATCTTCCTTCGATAGCTGTATAATTATTGAAATAGATAAGTATGGCGAACTATTTCAATTTCATGCTCACTATCACCTTCCATCGATAGCTGTTGAAATAGATCAGTACGATGAATCAATTTCATGATCACTGCCATCTTCCTTCGATAGCTGTATAATTATTGAAATAGATAAGTATGGTGAACAATTTCAATTTCATGCTCACTATCACCTTCCATCGATAGCTGTTGAAATAGATCAGTACGATGAATCAATTTCATGATCACTGCCATCTTCCTTCGATAGCTGTATAATTATTGAAATAGATCAGTATGGTGAACTATTTCAATTTCACGCTCACTATCACCCTCCGTCGATAGTTGTTGAAATAGATCAGTACGATGAATCAATTTCATGATCACTGCCATCTTCCCTTCGATAGCTGTATAATTATTGAAATAGATAAGTATGGCGAACTATTTCAATTTCATGCTCACTATCACCTTCCATCGATAGCTGTTGAAATAGATCAGTACGATGAATCAATTTCATGATCACTGCCATCTTCCTTCGATAGCTGTATAATTATTGAAATAGATCAGTATGGTGAACTATTTCAATTTCACGCTCACTATCACCCTCCGTCGATAGTTGTTAAAATAGATCAGTACGATCAACAAATTTCATGATCACTGCCATCTTCCTTCGATAGCTGTATAATTATTGAAATAGATAAGTATGGTGAACTATTTCAATTTCATGTTCACTATCACCTTCCATCGATAGTTGTTAAAATAGATCAGTACGATGAGCCAGTTCAATTTCATGCTTACTATCATCTTCTTTCCATAGTTGTTGAAATAGATCACTATTATCAGCCATTTCAAATCGATACTCGCTGTCCTCATCTTCCTTCGGTAGTTGTTGAAATAGATCAGTATTATGAACCATTTCAATTCCTTGCTCACTATCATCTTCCTTTCATGGATGTCGATAGTTGTCGAAAATTCGTAATATTTACTACAATTAACTTCTACAGTACCAATATAGTTCTACCTTATCATCCTCACACCTTACATACTGGAAATTCCTTTACTGTATATTTATTATTCGACACTGCAATGCTATTATACTGTACATTCTAGAACGATTGTCGGCCTAATAGGTTGCTAGATCTGTTTCTGTGTTGCCCTATCTTGTTCACTCCTTCTGTACAGGAAATTTACTTAGGTGTTAAATGCTTAGGTGATTGTTAAGGATGAAACTATTGTCACTCAAATGCGTAGCTAGCTGTTATTGATTATGCAAAGGCTAAAACTAGTCTCGCTCCAATGCATGACTAGATTGTGTACTGCTCAACCATCCATACTGGAAGTTTTACGAGATGTAAAAATGATCTTTGTCATCAATTGTTCAAAGTGAAAATTACAATCACTCTATTACTAGATTTTGCCTGTCGATGGCGACTTTGTTCTTGAGGAAGGATTTACTATCGAAGCACCACCGACACCATCGTCTTCACCGACTTCATCTCCTTCATCTCCTCCATGTCAAACAGGTATTATTCCAGTGATATGATAATAGGAGTCCTACGTTAAATAGATCCAATGTCAGAAGGAAAACTGCATGGATAATTTCAGCAGAATGAAGGAGACGCTATTATATTTTCGACTTGTTGAATGATGACCATTCAATTTTACCAAAGTTTCATGATATTGGCTTATTACTGTTTAACGACAACTTGTTCTCCGCTCTGTATGCTGTAATATCGACATGTACTGCATTCTAGTCTACTGTTGTAGTAAAATGTACCGAATAGAAATAACTAAGTAAGTCATTAGTTTTCGCACCGTACAAAACTCGAAATACGAATATAAATACTACACTTGGTTTCATGTCGTCGTATAAAAAATATCGATCCAATTCTGTATAAGTGATCCTATAATTAGAATTAAATATTTGAAAATCGCATAACATAGACAATTTCATTTCTTCAATACGTGTAGGTGGATCGCCTAACGTTTTTATCGGAGATATCCCTAAAAATTGGTTCAACCCGTCTAACTGGTTCACTGTTGATGGACCTACAGGATCAAGCATTCCTGGAAAGGTTGCTTCAAATGTTATGCAAACCGAACAGATACCTTGCCTAACTGATACGGCTATTTTTCCGGTGGGTGTTTAGGCTAAATTAAGTCTTCGTCATCTTGCCTGTATCAGTAACTTAGTGAGAGTATACATAGGATGATTGCATGAAAAGATATTGCTTTATTTAGTAGCTTTCAAAACTAATTGATGTCACAATATGCTATCTTATCACTGTACTTGTATTCAATATTCTATGACGATAAAATAATAATAATATCAAAGTTATTACCTCTCTTGTCATAAAGTGGTCAACTAAACGTTCAATTTTATTATGTCTTTTTCAATTTTTTTAGTCTAACGCTTTTGCAGTTAATATCACACTGCCAGTCATTGTTGGCTCAATTTTAATTAATGGTCAGCAGTATCTTGGCCAGCAGTTTGCTAACTATTTGGCCACACCTGTAGCTCAAAATCAGTTTTATTTTGGATTTGGAGCTTCTGTAACTGTCCAAGATAGCACTTGCACTAATAGTTCAGGATGCCCGTGTGGTTATTCAGGTGGAGTGGTAAGTATAAATGTTAGTTTGTTCCCTGACAGTTCTTGTCAGAACTGATATCGACGCTATTTAATAAGACATATGTATTTAAATTACACGGGTATAGCTATAGCTATTAATAACATTGTAAGCTATGGCATGCAAAACTTAAACTCCTGCTACGTAGAATATTCTATTGATGTAATACTATCCTTTTATCACAGTTTCAATATGAAATATGTAGGCAATCAATTTGTCCGCGCATTTCTTGTTCCAAACCGCTTGCTCCACCTCTTGGCAGTTGTTGTAAAATATGCGGTAAGTTATTTACATGATACAAAAATTCCTTATTTGTAGTTCAATTCAACTTACTAACATGCAGAGTAAACTTATTTACGGTAATGTTGTCTTGAAACTAGGAACCGTTATGCAGTTTTCCATTTCTAGTACCTTTAATATTACCGAATTTGAGCAACAGATCAAAGTGTCCTTCTTAAATGCCGCAGTAAGTAATTAAGAAATATTTGAGCAGATTTCTTCTATTATTGGTATTACATGATTACATGAATGATTATCGATCATGACTGTACGTTCGGGCTTACAAAGTTTGGTTGAAGTACCGTAGAAGGGATTGATTGCCATCTCTATCTTTATAAGTTATTTAACTTTCCATATTTCCTAATGTATATTGTAACCGCACTATCACTAGACCAACGTATTATACAACATACAAACTACGGCGAATGGAACAGTTTTGTTGATTTTACAAGATACTAATAATGGTAAGCTATTGCAATTATTCCTATTGTAATATGTTCTTAATAATCTCTTTACCTTTTTACCCTTCCTTTGTAATCAATTTTTACTATAAAAAGCATGATACAAAAGTAAAAAGTAGCATTATTTTTTAATTACTTATGGTAGCTAAAATATTTCATTTTAGGAAGTACCTCAGGAACTGCTGCTATTAATGTAGGGAAGAATATTTTTGATAAGATTCGTTCAGGTTGGTAGAAATTACTTCAGAAATAAAGCTATCTTAAGGGTCTAAAATGAATGGCCCAAATTTTTGTTGCTACGTAAACGCCTATTTTGTAGTATTTATCAACATTAATCTCGGGAATGACCGGTGTATTTGTATTTATTTATTTTATTTATTCCATTTGTACTAGTATTTTCCGTTATCGTAATCATAGCGTAAATGAAATCTAATGAATCTATTTTATAGAGTAACTTGATTTCATTGACTTATGCACATATTTTCCGTGATTGTATTTAATTTCTCATGGGCAATCCCCAAGATTGATCGGTCATTCCCTAGGATTGAGCGTAACATATAGGCGTATATATATACGCGTACACTGAACAGTTATTATAATTAGTAATAATATCGTAATTGTTAAGAAAGTATGTAATACTGATTTCATAAGACAGAAGAAATCATTAATGCAGCTTTCATCCTATTTAGACAAAAGCTTTAATATCACCTCGGAAACGCTGCAGGGATCCGACGGAACTGTTATTACAACCAAACCTACAACACCTAGTAAGTAATGTAAAACGTTTTTTTAATTTGTGACAATCTCGATACTATCGTATGTCTATGCGTATTGTAGGAAATATACTTTTGAAAGAAATTTTTTCTAAAATAACGTGAAATTAACCATTGAATAAATGAAAGATGGCATCAGATTTTATATCTTGGTTTTCTCCGTGTTATATAGATAATGCTGTTGGTGTTGGCGTTGGAATAGCGCTGGCTGTCGTTGCCGTCATTCTGCTGTTGTCAGTAGCATACTACTTGTACTTCAGAAGGTAATTGTTTAAGAATTTTAGTAATGCGTAATTATGTGGTCGTTTATTGATCTCTAGATATATTGAAGTCAATAATGAGGCCAGTAGCAGTCATTTGCGAGATTTTTCTATAAATAAGTTTCTCTTAAAATTTATTTAAAAAATTACTAGAAAATCTGCTGACGAGCAAGATCTATCCACTGCAACTACACCATCTCGAATTTCTAAAAGAATCAATAACCTTGGTCGGCGCATGCGAAGTACATTGAGAGGTCGTACATCGTCGAGTCTACTTACTTCCATGGAATTAGGAACACGTAGTGAAGCAGGTATGATATAGTAGAAATGATAAGGCCAAAAGTAATTCAAGACTACAGCAGTCCTCTATGATTTTCATAATGTTTTACTTTAATTACAAGTATACCTACCTTTCTAGCCTTAAAATACTATTATGGTTGATTTTTAGAACAAAGTGTGGTAGACGTAGAGGATAAAGCTGGCCTGAGCTATGAAAATCCTTTATACAAAACTACCGTTAAGGTTAGCAGACGAAACCTTTGTAGGATGAAATTTAATGATAAAAGCTGGATATAATTGGCGTATCCAAGCTGTTCCAATTTACTTTCTCGTGATGCGCGTATAATCAAAATTACTTTTAGAAGATTTTTTTAATAAAGATGCTTTTTTGTCTAACTTTATAGGAGGAACCCGAAACTGCGTTTACTTTACAGGATACTCAAGATCCAACTGCTATCTATGAATAAGCGGGATTTCAGTTCTGCTAAGTGTTTTAATAACTACGTCTTTGCATGGTCGTTGACTATTTTTAATGAAATTTGCCATGTTTGTGCAGTTTCTAGAAATTTCGCATTTTATTGGATATCTTAGTTATGATGTACGCGTATACAGCAACTTTGCCGTAAGGTAATAAATAAAATGGTTCAGTTCAAAGAAATGAAAGCGTTTGATTGCCAATTGAATTGTACTAGTTTCATTTTTTCTCTGCGCGTACTGCAGGATTGAAATTGGCCTGTAGTACCACTATTTTCATTAGAACATAGTATTATTGCAGTGCAAGATTACATTATACCGAATTCATTATAAAAAGTTAATCATCTGTAGTATTTACTACGAATGCCATGAAAATCCATGCTGTCGTAACTTTGTTTGATCTTGAGCTTACAATCAGTATGCTCCTTTACTCAGAATTTATGGTGCCTTGGTACAGTTAACGATTATATTATCATACACTGCCTTTGTTTAAGGATTTCAAGCATTCGTTAAGTGATAGATATTACTGCGTTTGCAGAGGAATATTTAATAATCTGACTTTAGTTTACCTCAATACTATTCGGATATTTACAACCACAACTTGAAAGATACTCTGTAATGTGTATTAGTAGAAGAAGTATACTTGTATTAGTACTGTACTCTTAGATTATCTCCTATATTAAAATTGGCCAATCAATGTTATAATTACTTTGATTCATCTAATAACGTATCAAAGCGAAATGGGCAGCACTAAATAAGTGCAAACAGACACGCTGCATATACATTTAATAGAAGAAGTAATTAAGCCTTATCAACAGGTAGGCTGATATCTAAATTATTTTGTAGCGATTTATTTTTAGGAAATCAAGTATAGTTAAAGAATCGAAAAATTTTGAATAAAATTATTTATTAATTATTAACAGATCGCTACTCCAATTAAGCCAAATTTCGCATATAATCTTTAACGACAGAAATAGCTTAAAGAATAACAAGTAACAATTTTCACATTGCTTTTAATGTTGTATACAGACTGTAATCTATGTCGTTCATCTGGATCATTCATGTTCGATCAACAAATAATGTCTTCATGTTTAATGGTATACAATTTATAACATTGTGACACAAAAATAAGTATCGTTTTCTATTTGTAACGAATGAGGTCTTTATCGAAAATTAAAATGATATGTACCAGGCTGAGCAGGATACTGGCTTAGATATTGCAAGGGCTGCTGACGAACGGTCAATACTTGATTACTTCCCTTATAAAGGGGAGTATCGTATAGGCAAATTAATTGCAATAAAGAAAGTGATTTGAATATTAACAATTTCTAAACACTACCTCCAGATATTATTATAATTTCGGTTCAATATACATAGGCTAAAAATACGCTATTCTTTTTAGGTCCCTAAAATCCGAATCAACCAGTTATTTCTCTAATCACAACTTTTGAATTTAGTGGCAAAATATCATATTGAAATCGGCATGCTATGAGATGAAGGAAACTTATCGAGCGAAAAAGCCTAACAACGCCTATCAGTAAAGGGCTAAATTATATCGTCATCACGCGTGCCTTATGTTTTCCAATTTTTTATGCAAAACACATTTAAAGACTTGCTACAAATACTATCAGTATGATTATAGAATTTACTCGATCTTTCGATCGAGTAAATTGTACTGTCTCCTATTATAATAATTTGAAATCATTACGGTCGTAAAATGTGCTGAAAATATTTTAATTTCATTAATTTACGATCATTCCAGCTGAACTGCATCTACAAATGAATTAAAATTTGTGGTACTTTTTTGAATTTTGCGCAATTATTAATAATTCGACCGAATTAGGTCAAATAACTGTGAGGTAAAATTAGATGAGTATATCATCGCTCTGTAACTTTTGATGTGGATCCATAATTTTACCATGTGAAATAGCACAGCCTAGATGATAGCCGTTAATATATCTAGTAAAGTTGGCGTATTATCATGGTGTGTTGTGCTTGTGGAAAGGTGGAAGCACAATTTGTGTATTAAAAGATCCAATTAACAAACTACTCTTGGAGAAACTAACGAGTAAAATAATGATGTAGATGTATAACACTAATCAAATACAAAAAGCTGGTCAGGTATCTTAGATATACCAAATCTCTGGTGAAAATTAATTTTGAATGGAAAGCAATTTAAGTTTAGAAACTGAAATTTATTAATAATATTGCGATTAAGCCTTACATCTTATCGAGCCATTATGATATTTATCATTTTTAACCTTATATTATACGGTTAGTAAAGGGTTTAATTAACAAGTAGAAGATTTGACGTAAGCTAATGACCACGTACGAAGATCATTCTATCTATATTTATTAGAATTTGGTAGTAAAATTCTTAATACTAAAACAAGGAGCGACATATTGCGTTAATGATTAAGATAGAAGCAATTGTATAACAAAGAATTGAAAATTTGGAAGTTACTAAGTAATTTTCCGAGTCCTAATAAAAGTAGCGATAAAATTATCAAAAATTTACTATTGAAGAGAAGCAATAGTAGTAGTGAAATTAAGAATCCATCAATGGCGGAAACTTAACCAAAGACTTCGTTATGTGTATGATGGTTTACATCCTTTAAATAGGTAATAGGTTGATTATTAAAATTTATGCAATAATGTCATTCGCATTAAAAGGTAACGAGCTAGTAGAACGGAGTAATTGAAAAGCGATTTAACTGAATGATTCCTAGTTAAGACCTAATACATTTTGTCGTTCTGCTAATCTCTTAATTTCCAGGATTCATTTGTTTTTCTCCCACATTTGGCAATTTGTCATACAGCGGTGGTAGTTGAGTTTTACTCGTAGCGCCAATGTCAGTCTGATTGTAATTTAATGCGACTTGTCCAGCTTGTGGTGTCTGAACGTAAACTGGCGCTTGTTGGAAAGCTATAACTAACGAAAAATATTAAAAACATAGGATTATAAATTTCAAATCAAATAACACTGAGCTTTAATCGTTAGGTTAATGGATTCAGAAAAACTATAGATTGATTGTAGCTAATACGATATTGGAGGTAAGACAGTAATATAGCATGATGTAGTCGGTATGATATTACTAAAAGAGTAATTAGGATGGAATACTTTTCAAAAGAAAATTTGAGCCTCTTTAGCTAAGGTAGAAGGGCTAATATTTATACGTAATTTTAAACATGCAATCATCAATTTTACAATCCGTTTTCATGGTATCGCATAGATAATTATAATCATCGAAAGAAGTGTTATCAAACGACATAAATATGGCAATATAATGAAACTTATAAATTCGCAGATTTTGGAAGAACTGAATAATTACCAGAATATACTACTCGATTAGTAGTTATTTTTATACTGTAAAACTATTAAAGATTACTATAATAGTGAGATTGAGTAAACTTTGTATACAGAATCATATCCGGTAAGCAGTCCGTCATTTGTACTGTTTATAAGGAATTCATGAATCCAGTTTGTGCTATTAAAACTTTAAAGTGCTTGACGACAATTACATGATTTACCTTTACTTGATAGCGCTACTCGCTAAAAGTTTTATATACCATATCTGAGTTAATATTAAGATTCTTACCTGGTTGATTAGGATATTGAGTTGGATATTGTTGAAATGCTACAACTTGGCTAGGACCAGTTTGATAGTGGACAGTAGTAACGTTCTATACGTTTAACAAGGGTAAATAAAGTATAAATTAACTCTGATTAACAGAAAATAAATACCGCATTAATTTTTAGATATATTCAAGTAATTAAGTCTATAGGCAACTTAGCTAAATATCATGAACAACAACTAATGAATCAAAATCCGATGCGGTTCTTATAGTCATAGAAAGATGATCGCCGACATATCCTGTTAGAGATTACAGTACCACATTCTAACGATGTATAATTACTTGAACTTAGAGTGTACTTCAAACTCATATCGATCACACTTTTCATAGTCTATCTAATGTTAACGACATCCACTAAGTTATTAAGTATTTTAACACTATCTAATCTTTTCAATCAAGAGTGTTAGCTAAAGAAATGACGATAACTCTTAGCGAAAATGCCCGAAATACGGGTAGTGGTATAAAATAAGGAATCGGCTGAGAAAGTTATCCAAGACTTACCGTTGCCGTTGTATTATTACAATAAATGCCATTTCCTAAAATAACGACTGATGTTAGGGACAGTATAAATCCAGAGACGGATAAAATGATAGAGACGATGTTGAACCATATAGTGCCTCCAATGTATAATCCAAAGCGGTTGCTAACCATGTAGGCAAGGCTAACTATGAAATGAGGAATGGACAAAATAAAGCTAATAATGGCGAACGCGAAATACGAGTTCATCTGTGTATCGGGGAAAAAAACATTGAAACAAGTCAGTTCATTCCAATCATCACTTAATAAATATCAAAACTTTCCAAGTTGCTGCAAATCAATGATTACGGACATACTGTATCTAGACATGAATAGTAAAGAGTATAGTAAACTTTCACCCTGGGTAACGGTTTAAAGTAGTTAAAATCGCTTCTAAAAGCAAAAATTTTTCTAGCAGTCTAGCGAACAACTTGATGATTTTAATCAGGTCTTAAAATATTGGTAGAGCAAAAACATACTACAATTTAAAAATTTGACCTTATAGTAAGTGTAAGGAAGAAGGAAATTGTCGTCCAATCGTAAAATTAAGTAACAGTTGCTTAATGTTAATGTTATTAGCTATGGCTTAAAAGATGTAAAGATCGACGCTTATTAGACGAAAATTGTTCGTCAATCGTTATTGATCATCTATTATAGGAAGGATTATAGAATATTATTTACCATTACATACTGATCATTTATATAGTTATTCTGTTCGATGCCATAGCAATTAGTAGCAATTAGGCTATAGATTCTTTGAGGCTGATAAAAGTAAGATTATACGAGGGAGTAGATCGGGCGAATTTTACTAGTGCTTTATTTCATTGATATAAAATCAGTAATTTAAGATTCTATTGAATGTCATTTCATTAGCACTTATAAATTGATATTTTAAACAGGCTAATTTCTATACTATTTTACAAATGCTAAAATGTCTCTTACCAGATGTGAATTAGCACGATTCTTGTGAGAAGCGATAGCAAATATGCCACATAGGATATACTGAAATAAAAGATAATAGAAAACAATATTTAGTCATCCTTAAGTCATGATACTGTGCAGACTGTATACTGTATTGTAGGCAATAGATCATATGGACATAGAGTAGAACATGGTAAAATAAATTAGAATGGGCAGAAATACAATTTCTAGATTTCTGAAACTGAATAAATAACATTAACTAAACTTTTTCTAACTAGAGTGGAATGGATTATCACTTAGTAGAACGAAGTATAATAATTCAGATTGGGAAAAAATGTAATTTCTAGTAATCTCAAACGGAGTAAATAACATTAAATAAACTTTTCCTATTAAGAGTGCAATGGATTACTAATTACTAGTAAATATCAGTGTCTATTCGCTGTTCATAACCAGTACATTATACATATTACTGATATTAGCAATCTATTCCGATAACTTACAAATACGCCAGCCCAAATATCAGCTCCAACAAAGACCGTTGCGTTGCGAATATAGATATAATGGCCGTGACTATAATATGAATAAGCAGTGGTGAAAATTCCAACGATGCCAACTATAAAGCTGACAATACCCGTAATGAGCATAGTAACACCAATCCCATAGCAAGTTTTACGGCGATTTTCCGGTAATATTTTGCCAAAGTTACCGCAGCAAGCTTGATAAACTACTTGAGGTTGCTGAGTTTGTATTTGTACTTGCTCACCCATTTTAATATCCAATCTTGCTTGTATTGTTGAGATAAAGATTACTTTGCTTTATTTGGAATAATTTTGAAAGATGGAATGAAAGTCGTGTTAGAGCGTGCAAATTAAAAATAGGATTTCCATTAGTTGATATTAATGGCAAACCGTTTGATTAATTTTTAACTTAATATATGTTGCTCTAACAGATAGTTAAGGATAGGGAATAAAGAAGTTTATCATTCAATTTCTAGGATGATCGACTATAGTTTGTTTTCTGTAAGTTATAGCCCGCGCTAGCATGACTGTCATTTTCATAATTTATCATAATATCAAATCATTTTCTAGCCCTACCTTGTAACCAAGTGATCTAAGAAAAAATTGATCTTCTTTGTTTCTCCACGAGCGTAATTCTGACCCACTTAAGCGATAGCAATCGCTTTTTACAACGATATTACAGCCTCTGTAATAATAATTTTCTGTCTAATTAATTCCGTAGCGAGAATTTGACTGGTAGCTATTTTAAGTATATGGCGTTTAAACTCTATGACGTATTGCCTATAATGGCTATACTGGGTATATGAAGTGCTTTCGACCTCTTGAAATAAAATATAAATGGGATCGCCATCAATTAATTCAGTGACGTCTTTTAAATTGTTAGCAGAACAATGTCGAAAAGAATAGAAATAGAAGATTGATCTATTTAAATTGACTACCATTATTTACGGAAGTTTGAATACTCCGCTCACTTTGCTATCATTATTAATGGACAACATATATCATTTCTAGCTGTTAGAATAATTCTTTGCTAACGTAATCGTTTATAAGTTAACGATTGTGTTAAATGATCATAATTTTGAATTAAAGATGGGATCGCTTGATTAGCTTACTAATACCTAATATATCAGATCTAAACTAGCCTCTTTTCTCCTCTTTTTTAATACACTTTTCTACTATTGTCTTAGTATATAGTTTTATTGTTATTAAAAGACTTAATTCATAAGCTGAATGAGGATAATAAGATGCATTGCAAGCCCAACAAAACGATACGACGACAAGGAAATTAAAGTCCTCATTCTGCTGATTAAAGTACATAAGAATGATTAAATATAGTATCCGATATTTAATCAATCTTATGTACTTTAATCAGCAAATGAGGACTTTAATTTAACGCTCTGAATTTAAAAAGAATAAACTAAGCATTAGAATCTTTCCTTTCAGAAGAGCATATAGATAACATATCGCATCTTTCTTTCAATATATCAAGAGTTTATTATTATCAGATTAAATAATTAGAGCAGTAAAATAGCGATAACAAAGTTGATTTGACTGTATTTAATCCCATATGCTCTAATTTAGCTTAAGCTGAAGATATGAACTTTAGTTCTGCCTTCCTTATACTTTATGAGCCATTTCAACACAAGAATGACATCAGAAAGATAGGAAACATGCAGATATTCTCGATTTGTGTTACATTGAATTATATTATTGATATATATGTAATAACATGCCCGAAATTACGCTGTATTGAATCAGCTTTTCGCCATTTTGATCTGAAGATGGAACTTTAGCTTGGCTATTTCCTCTTACTCAACAACTTAGATATAGACCAATTACTATTATCATTCTTTTTATTACGAAATCGATTTAGTTAAAGTTAAATAATAATATAACTAAGTTGATAAAGTAAAAATAAGAAGTGCAAGCTTGTATTTAAAGGGAGATGTTTAAATCTGAAGATAGAACTTTTAGCTTATCACTCAATCTTAATGGATAGGAGTTACGAAGCGAAGCACCGTACATGTTAATTAAGTAGATTTCGTTATGTAGCCAATGGCATTACGGTAAACAGTAATTTTGCATATTAATCGTGCATAGTTTTGCTAGAAACCAAGATGTAAGCGTGTTCTGAAATTAATTAGTATAATCTTTATGGATACTAATATTGGCTTCACCTTAGCACCCGCCGGGCGGTGCGAGCAAGGTGCGAATAATCTGCTGAGCCTCGTACCTTTAATTGGCTATTTATTAGTTATCGCCTATTAAAGTTGCTTACTAGTTGTATCTATAGTAAACTTTATAGTTTATTGAGGGTTGTTTCCTTGTACAAGCCATGTAAATATTATGCTGCTAAATTACCATGTTTGCACCATAAGTTTGGTGGTAGGGTATAAAAGGAGGAGCGAATGCTTAGCTTCTCAGTTCGCGATTAGATAGCGTTCCTGCTACTCTATTAATAAAACTTTACTTAATTCTTAGAACAGCCTTATTCCTGTGGGATTGTACTGTGAGTAGTATAGGGCTACAGTACAGCAGACCTCCAGGTGTAGTGGAGATAGGAACAAGTAATCTATTAGGTTAGGACAGTAGTTCGTAAGTCAAGTTTGTGATAATAGGTTAGACATGGACTTTCAATACCACACTCATATTTCATGGTATTTACTTTTAAAATTGATATTTCAGTAAGTGAAATTAAGGTATAGCTAAAGTAATAAATAAATTTGAATTAATGCTCAGTGATTGATATCTTTAGCAGAAGGTACTTTAGCCTGGCTCTTTCCTTTCATAGAATGGATCAAACATGACAGTGTCTCGGTTATTATCCTCTCTAATAACACCAATTTCTGAGGTATCATGCGACCAAATAATTTACTTTACTAACTAATTTAACTCAGAATTGATACAATAGCAGTAACAACATCAAGAACATGCTTGATAAAGTACCGATATTGCAATGTTTAATTTATGACGGTTATTTATCTTTTCTAGTTTATTTTCGATCTATTAATATTTTATTGCTAAACTATTGATACGCACGGAACTTCAATCTTTTTACTAGTATTATAAATACGGTTGCTTTCATACAGAATAATGCAAACTTGATGGTTTGCTAACAGTTTAAGTTGCTACAATTATTGAAAGGGTTATCATAACCTTTCAATAATAGGAACTATTCGGTAAACTATTATAGGTAGATTATAGATTTGTATTATTTTGACTAGTGAATACGTAAATCAAAATATACGATTGCTTTTCATAAGTTATTAGGTATAACAAATTTGTAAGTCTACATCGTTAAGCGACGAAAGATTTAAATTATTACATCGCATATTACTTTCATTTCATAATGAACTTAAACAGATGAATAGCATGCTAATAAATTTCTGTTTCTATAGTTAACGACTGTAATTAGAGGTAGTAGAAGAATAATGTTACAAATTTGCATTAGAACTTTAAAGTTATTGCAAATTACATTTTCTATGCTAATTTTATCTACTATAATTTTAGATAGATAAACTAAAAATTCGATATTAACTCGTGAAATTAGGTTTCGAAATATTTCACTAATTCGGTGCATTTAAGACTGACTATAATTAGCAAAGCTGTATGTTATGCCATAGTGCAATAAATCAATTATAAATTAATAAAAGTTGAAGCTAAATTTACCAAGTATTGCTACTGTCCTCTATCTCATAAGAGTTGTAGTGCCGGTACTCTTGGTTAACTAATTTTACCTATGAACATAAACAATAAACGGCAGAATTTAAGGTAAGCTAGATAATATTAACTGGACATATTGATTAAGGTAATGGAAAGCAGGAAATTATGATTTTCGATAATGCACGAAAATCCCATTACATATGAATACAACAAGCAGTTTATGAGTAAACACCGTAATACAGATTCAGCAGTATCTAATTGAGCTCACAAAGTTATTCATATATATTGCTAAAGTCATTCAATATATATATTTGAGGTTGTTTTCTTCAGTAAATAGTATTCGTGGTGCAATAGCGTTTTGCAAAAGAATTATTATTAACAAGCCAGAAACCAATATTCTTGATCTTACCACTAGTTAATTACTTTTATTTGCGATCAGCATGATTTGAGATTTAGAGTTAAATTATATTTGTTACTGATCAATATTGAATATTTAAAGCCATACATTCTTTTTATTGTCTCTCGATATCGAATATGGATATTATACTTTGTAAACCGTAATCACTCTGAGTACTGCGGCGGTAGTGGTTGCTCAAGTTCTTGCATTGGTTGATCAATTATAGTTTCGGTAGTTATATATCGAGATCGGTCGGATAGGCCTGTATGGACGTAAAGTGGTTGAAGAGGCTGCTGTGCTAAAACTAGGTTATGCATTCAAGTCATAGGAACCTGATTAGTTTATGTGTTATAACGTACTGGTATTTCGGTTGATTTTTATTATTTAAACTTAATAATCTAATTTTGTTTCATTATAAAGGCTAAGTATGAGATGTCAACTGGACTAAACTTTAAGAATAATAAAGTGAATTGATGAAATAGTGATTACAATCAATTCTTATAGTAAGATTTGGCAACAACCCAAACTTATTATTATTATAAATACAGAAGAATCTTTTTATGTAGACTTGAAATGATACTGCTGTCTATCTACGAGTAAATAAATTAAATATGCAGTAGCTGTTCATATTTTGAAATTACTCCTACAAGACGTTTTTACTTATACTATATCATTGCACTAGTGTCGTTAGACTCACCCAGTTGATTTGGAATATGTTGAATTGTTGGTACTTGATTGCTGTCGCCCTGATGATGGGCAGGAGACATTCTCTTTTATTTATTATACAGAAAACAAGAAAAATCAAAATATTAACAAATATTAAGAAAAGTCAGAATTGAAGTTTACAAGAATAATTTAACCAATGCCAGTCTCCATCATAAATCGTTACGATCATAAACTGGAAGGATAGTATAATATAAGTAAAATATGATATTTTGCTTTTACTGTGGTATTTCTCCACTCTAACGAAGATGTCAAGATAGTAAGCTGTTACTTGAGAAATATTAATCTTAATTTATGATATGCATTATTAATATATTTAGTTACAGAATTCACGGGATAGCCAGTGGTTTACGTGCATCATAAGAATGTACTACAATTCTGTACGTATAAAATATAGATATCAATATTCTCATAGCTAAGCCGTATGGAACTATAATTCTATGAAAATTGATGACACTTGACGATGTAGATTTAAAATTTAGAATAAACTATTTAATTCATTTGCTGTAAGCTAAGAAAGGGTATATGTGGTATATTACTATGAAGATATACATAGTTTAAGCCTTAGGGCTACTTATTATTTCATTAATTTTATCAAACAATCCAATTCTACTTACAGCTAAAGTTGGTTTGCAATAAATGCTATTACTTAAAATAATGATCGACGCTAGCGAGAAAGAGAAGGCAAGGGCTGATAATAATATGGATACTGCATTGAACCAAACACTTGCGATAACATTGGCATTAAGCATAGTACCAAAACTTATACCACAATGAGCCAAGGAAAGTAAAAAGCTTATAATAGATAAAATAAAGAAAGTATGTGCCTGTAGAAAAAGAGTGTTCCATATCTTACTCACTGGTTGAAATCAGAATACTCGTTGTTAATACTCTTCATCAATAATACCTTATACTTCAGAAAATAAACTTTAAGTTAAAAATAATTAAAACAACTTACCAAATATCGATTGGAACAATTTTTATATGTAGAAATGGCAAAAATTCCTGTTAAAACATACTAGATAGTAGAATAGACGGAAGGTATTCATAAAAATTTTCATCAAGTAAAATTTTTAGTAACTGGATTCGCATATCTTAAAATCCAGTTAGAGTCGAGATTATTTAAATTTGGCAGTTATGGTATACGTATACTCATGTTGAATTATTTTATGCCATATTCAAATTAGTAAAAGCTCATATTTAAATACTATCAAAGCCTTTAGATGCAATCCTTTGATTGCAAGGTATTTTATCTGTTTAAATTATTATGATATAAAATTTTGATTTATATCCATCGTTTAAGACTTACAAAGATTCCGGCCCAAATATTCGGGCCTATAAAAGCACTCATATTGTAAAGATGAATATAAGTTCCGTCATTATTATGATGATAGGATGAAGTAGCAAATAATCCAACGATGCCAATAGTAAGACTAATTAGGCCAGTAATAAAAGTACTAACGCCTATGCCAAATACTACCGATCGTACACGATGCGGCAATTCCTTTGCAAATGGAGCGCAACAAGGTTGGTATGTAATATGAGATTGTGGAAGATAAAATGGTGTTTGATAATTTGCCATACTGAAAGGTATTGCGGAGTATTGATCTGATGATTTGAAACGATTCCTTCGCCGATAGAGCAGTTAGTAAAAAGTGATATTTAATTTACATTAGTCTTTTTGTTCACTTTAATCTTTACGTTTTCAATCACATTAGTTATATTTACCTTAGAATAAGATCTGCCACACTTTATAGAATTTTCAAAATAATTCTCTGTTACTAAAGCTCCGATACTTAAAGTACCTTATTCTATAAGATGTATACCAACAGCATTTGAGTATTTGTTACAATATACTTCTAATATACTTTATCATTGTTTAACAATTAATTGAAATCCATTTACCGAGTAAATGGATATAGAATATATCTGACGTTATGCGCTCTTTATTACATCGCAATGCGACCATTTCTTAGTATATTAAAGGATCTGCTTGACTTAAATCCTCTGGGCAATGACCTTATTGATTATTTATTAATCTTAAAACAACAATTTTGATCTTGAAGGGTCTAAGAGAAAGGCAAAATAGCTTTAGGGCCTAAATCCATTCAATCTTGTCGATATCAAGAGTTATTTTATTTAATTCTGCTAAAGAACAATGTCAGATTGTATCCTAAAAGTAGGTGTTGAATATCTACATTCCTAATTTTCCCTGGAGCAAAATGCTCATTAATGAATTTAATATGCTGATTGCTAAGTTTTTTCTCATTTTTTTATATTAACATTGAACAGCGAGCGTCATATTTCAGGTAAATGCTTTCAGCTTCTATTCAAGTATGACTTAAATTAAAAGAAACTTAACCGCCAATTGAGTAGCAAGAGCTAAGCAAGGTTGTTTACGTTAATTTTGCTGGCTACTCTATTGCAACAAAATTATGATATTAATATGATATTACAATGACACGATTACATTTATATTACAAATCCTTATAACAAAATAATGCAGCTACATACTTTATTTACATTAAATTATTCTCTCAAGATAAATTTTTAATAAATTAAGATTTCATGACTACACTGTCAGATTATAATTGTAATCAGATAATACCAAGTTCTTGATAATGAATTTGATGATTTGCTAAGTGTGGCAGACATCTGGTTCTAGAACTATTTATTTATGATAATTTGAGTTATTATTGCAAGCTGGTGAATTACTATTGCATTTAAGATAGCATTCCAACTAAAGCGCAATTTATTATTGTAAAATTTACTTAATTCTATTACAAATTTTGAGAGCAAGCTAAGCTTCTAATACAGTGACAATAGACTGGTATTATAAAACTTGAAATAGCAGTAGCTCTTCTAAATGGATTTAATTTCTCAGTACAAACGCTATCTTAGACTAATTTAATATACAGTATTTTGGTAGATTATATTTCTATAACTACACTTAAGGAGTACCGTCACAATTATAGTAATATGAACGGTTGTTAAAAATGAACTCGAATAATTATGTCAGATATTGTTTCGGACAATTTAGTATCTAACGTGTACATTAAAATTGCTATAATATGCTAATAGAAGCTTTTAAACTCATGAAGTAACTGATTTTTATAGTCTTTACAAATGAATTCAATTACGGCAAAGCAATAAGACAACGTATTTGTGATTAATTATGATTTTAATCTATACCAATAGGATATCATCGGAACTATAGGTAAAAGTAGTCGTTACAGGCTTATTTATTCAGGCTAATTATGATAATTAACTTTATAATCCATTAAAATCTTTGATATAAGTAGTATTTTATTTAGAGTCTGTGAAAGAATACTGATCAAAGAGTCAAAAATAGGGGGAGTTGAAATTTTTACTGTATGTTCTTGTCGAAATGTTTACCAAGTAAGTTTCAAAAGCATGAAAGGATATTCTCTATCGGTATAAAAATAATACCATAGGTATTGATCTTAATTTCGATAATGCTAATTGGCATTGAGCTCGATTTTTCTGATAAGTTGTACGCTATTATTTTAGACTGCTTAAGGCAGATTTGATAAAAATATATAGTCTATTAGAAAAATTTTACTCTATTCCTCTCTGTATACGGCGTATCTAGATAATTGCTTACTTATAATTACGAAGCTGCGAATGCTCAGGCAGGCACGTTAGCTGAAAATAAAAGGACCTTGACTTTTCTCTGCTCAGCTTCTAGTATGATATTTATAGACTCTCTGCATTTCTTTATTTATCAGATTGCCAGCCTTAGTATAATGAAGTCATATTTTGATCGACAGGTTATGATTTAAGGTATAAAGTTGTCGTTTAGTATTAAAAAATAGCTAAGAGTTCGTAATGTTCATTTAAGAATTAATATTCAAGCACAAAGAGATTGACTGACGCAGCCTAAAATTTTTTAAACTATAACCGTCGATTACAGTATAAATTTTTTCTCTTTCGAGTGCTGTATATGATCCTGAAGCTATTAGAGTTTTATTCAGGTATGGAATGTTGTTAATGGACTAATCTTGATCTATTTAATTTAAAAAATTTCTATCTGAAAAAAATGGAACTTTTGTTTTTTACTTTTTATCGTGTTAAGTATTTATACCCAAAAGATCAAGCTCTTGTTAATAACAAAATTAATACTATGCATAAAAATGCTTTTATTAATAACTGAAGCTGACTTGCATTTTTACAGTTATTGCTTTTCAATTACGGTCGCAGTAGTTCGCAATCTTATAACGATAATATTCTATTGAAATTCTACATAGCTATCGCTAATAAATACTTTTATTATTTCTATTTCAGCAAGGAGTATGCAATACTGAGCTGACTTCATAAATACGCATATATAAATACAAAAATTTACTAAGTAATGATACTTAAGCTCGAAAACATTTAATTCTGAGTTGACCACGTAAAATTAACACGAGAATTTATATCATAAGATGACATTGTAAGATTGTTACTAGTGATAGCTTTAAACTGCAGACCCTTTATTCTAATTGAAGTATTTACTTAATTAATTATTATTTCGGTATTTAGTCGTGTTAATTTACAATTTTACAAATATTTATCTGCTTGCAGGAATTTGTGTTGTTGTCGAAGGTTGGAAATTGGCGTATTGTGGAGGTTGTGCTACTTGATCTATAGGCACTTTAGTAGTCATTGAAGTTTGTGGCATAGCTACAGCTTGCATATACACTGGCTGACCGGCTGGATATCCGGTAGCTAAATAGAATTAGAAAGGATAGGTTATTACGTATATATCTCTAATGATGCTAGTTGGAAATGGTCGTAATTTTAAGCTAGGAGCTGATTAATGGTTGATCTATTTATTTTATAATCGGAGGGCTACTTACAAATTATATTTATATATATATATAACATATACAACTACCTCAGAAAAGAAATAAACACAGACAGTAATCATATTAGCAGCACTATACGTTATTATATTAACAACTAACCTATTTGTCCAGGGTATTGCTGAATTGTGACTGGCTGAGCTGCTGCTCCTTGATAGTAAACGGTTATCGCGTTATGCTAATCAAATTGTCGGAGGAGGAAAAAAATTTAGATTATTTTAGTTCAGATAATAAATTAAATTTTGATCTTCCTTAATACTACTAACTTATAGTTTCCAGCTCTTTAGTTAATAAATTGGTTATAAAGTGCAATTGTAAATATATAATTGCACGATTATACCGTAACTCTTAATATTAAGAGCTCTACTGAAATGTAATTTTTGGACATTGCAAGCATGGTAGCAAATTTTAGAACTCATAGTATGACTTGCAAAATTAAGATAAACTGTATATGCAGAAGATTTCTAATTTATAAACTTACGTTGTGGCTAGGTCCGCAGTAAATATGATGACCTAAGATGATAATACAGGTCAAGGCTAGAGAAAATCCCGCAATTGAAGTAAGAATGGAAACGATGTTGAACCAAATGCTATACCTAGCATGGTAATCAAACATAGTGCCAAGGCTTATGCCAAAGTGAAAGATGGACAAGATGAAACTGATTATCGAAAAGGCAAAAAAAGAGTTGACCTAAATGGAAAATTAAATCAAATCATTTCTATGAGACATACTAAATGACAAGACCACAGAATATTTTTGTCAACAGCATTAGTGTAGTTAGCCCGTTAATATATCAATCGGAAAACTATACATGTAAAAAATGAACCTTCTTACCAAATGATGGTTGATTCGGTTTTTCTGGGATACGATTCCAAAGATGCCGCATAAGATGTACTAAAATTTGATGAATAAAAATAATTTATATCTGGCCTACAAAAGAAGTTAAACTCGAAATGTACCTAAAGGATCTCCGCGATAAATTTTGTCAGTCAATAATATACTGAAAGTAAAATGTGATCGAAGGTACAGAAATACTATAATACAGAAAATTTTATAGTATGTTTACTTTTACGGGATAAGAAACTGAGTGATGCCTGATAGAAAGATTTCTTCAGATGAAATCTAAACTTTTGCCGGCCAAGGCAGCTGCATGGTAGTGAATAATATGGAAGGCAAAAGAAATCATTTTATGGTACTCCTGATTAGGCTAACTACTGGTAGAATAGAGGTAACTAATGGATAATATGAAGATTTAGTATTGTATTTAGATCTCAGTTTTTGAAGTAGAATTTAAGGCCGTAGTCTGTAGATAAGATTTAAACGTATGAATTTAAATTTTCTGTAGCGTTTATTAAATCTGTACGTTAGTTTGTATCTGTATACTGTAGTAAACTGTAGGTAAATTTTGTCATGTCACCTTGTGTAGCTGATATGGAAATGATATTTTCTAGCAGAATTGCTACTGATTGGCCAGAGTGCACTTAACTTTAATTTTTTTCTGATTTAGAAAACATTACTTCATGACCAGGGTGATCCTTACAAATATAAGTTTGGGTCTGGTGTTAACACTATAGTAACGTCGCTTTAACAAGATTTAAGTTGTTTCGAGAGTAGATATACTCGCACATGATTGACAATACAATTGAACATAAGATTTGGATAGATCGAAATTTAGATCACTTTTCCAAGAATAAATCAATCAAGCAAATGTAAAATCTTAAAACTAGTTTATGAAATCTATTACAGTATAATTTACTTACAGGAATTCCAACCCAAATGTTAGGGCCAATATAAACTGCTAGGTTGTAATAGTGATAAATGATTGAGGTACGACGAGCAACGCTATGTAATGGATGATAGAAATTGTAGTAGCTGCTGGTGGTAAAAAATCCAACGATGCCAACAGTCAAACTAATTATACCATTAATAAGCATGGTGATACCAATGGCCGTGGCCACAGTCTGCATTTTTGGCGTTAAAGTTTTACCAATTGGACTACAACAAGTTTGGTAGACTACTTGTTGTGTCTGCTGGGGTTGATGTATAGCTTGTGGTTGATTTGGATTAGCCATTTTCAACAAGCTTTCCCTTCAACTGAATGATTCTTGATGATAAAAATAAATTTTTTTTTGAGATGCATAAAATACAAACATTCAACGTATCAAGAAGCTCGAGAAGTCAGTAACATACAATACACTGATGAGTAGAAGATTTAATTAAAATATAAAGTCAAAAATTACTTACTTACGCGTACATTCAAAAAAAAAAATAATTACAATATTTTACAGATTGTTTTTACTGTTGAGATCTTAGCAAATAGAACATTTTATATTATCCCGGTATCTTCGATTGGATTGAATTTTACCTGATTTCAAGTTGTGAATTGGAGTTCTATCGTATAAATGATTTGGCTAAAATGCCTTTATTGATATGATCAACCAAGCTTAAATAACCTAAAACTATATATAGCAGTAATTTAAAAGTTTAACAATTACTTATTTTCAACAACTAATGGCAAGACTGGCACGGCCGAGTACGCAAATAATCCCATTGTTTGGAGCAATTTATAGGCGGTATGATTTTGTAAAGTAGGAAACCAGAACTTTGTTATCTTGTTATAGAAAAATAACAATATAGTGGAACAAAACCATACTGAAAAGGATAAGAAATAAAAAGGCTGCCTACTATTTCAATAGCAAGCTGTGTTATCGTCTATAAGCATCCAATCAGCGACTATTCTACGCAGAAAATAAGTTGGTGGATATACAATTATCATAATTGAGTTTAATTCTATATAGTTATTCATGGCGTCATTTAAACTCTGGTGAAAGTAAAGCTGTTAGATCTCATTATTTAAACTAAGCTTTCATAGTGGTATAGGATAGAAAATCAAGTCGAATTTTTAACAGCATAAAAATATTCAATCGTAATAAAATTATCAGCGATTATGATTAAAATTAATTTGCTAACATTTCGTAATGGCTGCTATGTAATTGCTATAAGTGATCAGCATGATCATCGTTAAGGTTGTGAAAGAATCCGAATTCGATTATACACTGATCTATGTTCAATTACCTTATGACTATATGATCGTATTGAAAAGAAATTATTGTTACATGAGTTATCCACTTGATCAAGATTGGATCATAAATCAAGGGTAAAACGGTATCTTGCTTAAGTAATAGTTCAACTATTCTCTTATTACTTCATCTTATGATATATAACATTATGGCTATAGTGATCGGCTAAACGACTAGGGCTGTAAAAGAGACTGAAATAATGTCTTGCTTTCGTCAGTTTTTAATTATTTCTGACGATTGCATCCTTCTGAAAAAGAATATATTGCAATGAGTGATCAGTTTGATTGTGACTAGGAGTGTAAAAGAGAAGTGGTTTCCATCTTGCATTAATAAAATTCTTTCAATCATTTTATCATTGCCTTAAGTCCTCAACTTGTTAATAACTAAGTAGTAAAAGAGACGAAATAAGATATTATTCCAATTAAACTGAAGTTTAAATGAATTACAATTGTACATACTTCATTATTATTATTTAGTCATTCGATAAAAATCATTGGGCTTACATACTGAGATATAAAATACAATTTTTTTATGCTATTTCTATATTGCCTAAAGGTGTCATTCTAGCACTAATACAGATAATTCAGTATCAGGTTGATAACTGAAATACAAATAAAAGGATCTTACTATAGTTAGGGTATATTTAAATTGTTTTCGAAAAATAAAGTTATTGACGAGTGTAAGCGTTTCAATTATAGTTTAATAAATATATACCAGTCGATAAATTTTCAAAAAACAACGGCCTGAATGTTCTGCTAAACCGTTAATTCATAACTTCATGATGTCTAACATAAAATAACTGCAGTTACACTATTAATAATGATCAGCTTCATGATTAGAGTCGCAATAAGGGCTGGGAAAAGATTCCTCTTCAATAAGTGGATATCAATTGAAAAATTAAGTTAATTACAGAAATAGATACTTCCATTACAGTTGAATGATAATAACTGAGTTTAATTTCCAAAATAAATCATCGGTTTTAAGTAGCCGTAGCTGTAGATCAATATATCTTTCCATGAATTTATTTGTAATTTGTGGAATACTGTATAAGAAGAGATCTTAGCGTTGTTGAAGCTAGTTGCAGCTAATCTAACATCAAGTTGATGACTTGTGATAGTGTTAATAGTTCTAAAGAATGCCATTGCAAGGTCATTGGGGAATGATATTGAAAGTAATATGAACAGAAATTTTTAGCTTTGTTTTAATGCCTAGTATAATATCAAATACTTGTATAATTTCAAATAAAAAACGATAGCATAATTACTTCTAGAATGCCTACTATACTGTTTATAATAGTAGCAAAAGTTGCTGTCCATTTGTGAACCCTAAGGAGGTATATAAGCCCAACCCTCTTTTTATTGGGTGAGGTATATTATTATAATAAGGCAAATAAGTTATCAATTTGATAGTGTTTGGAGTTGTAATAGAGCTTAAAACTTAGTCGTTGATACGAATAGTTTTAATACCATCATAAACTGATTAATAACTATTTCAATCGAAGTCATACCGTTAAATATCTGTAGCTACTTAAAACTTTTAACAGTGTCAGTAAAATGCGTGAAGGAAATGAATCAATTTGCAGTACCATCTTTCTAGGGCAGCCAGATATTAGGCTTGTATTGAAAGATGGATGCACGCTGCACTTCATCACGGAGTATGAATATGGAATGTCTTCAGTAATGCTGAATTTTTATTAGCATGATTAGAATTGGAATAGTCTTGCTACAGTTAGAACTATCTAGTAGCAAAAAGATATTCTATTTTCATAGGCTGAATACTTGTGATGCTCACTGTTCTTATTAATTGCTAAGTTGAACCATTTAAACTGATATATTTATAGCAGAAATTTGGTAATGTTAATATTTTGAATGCCATAGCTAAAGCATTAGGCTTGCTTGATTTATCCTCGAACTTAACTATGGAAGATTATTAATCGTCATCGCTAATCTGAAAGGACTTGTTGGAACTAAAGTTTGTAAATTTAATTGTGGTTATTATGATAGTTTGTCCAGTGATGTTTACGTTGTAATTATCTTAATTCCAATGGTATGGATACGATATCATATTTAGGATGGCTAACCTGAACTGATCCTACTGAACTCATTCGGTTGTAATGCAGACAATAAGATAGCGACAAAAAATTAGCTTATTTAGCTGATGCTTAAACTATGTAATCTGCTATAAGTAATAACTAGTCCAAGCTGCTGCTTTTCGGGCTGAAGTTTCAATTTTTAGAAGGCCACAATATGAACCATGCAGTTACTGTCATTAAGTTAATTTATTTAGCTTATGAAGGACTTTTCAGACCTTCACAACGCGTAAATTTTGTTACTACTTCGGCTAATGCTATTCATCGATTCACAATTGACCATTTCCACACGCTGCAGCGCGATGCGAAGCAAATTGCAATTACGACTCGTAAAGATCCAATTTTAAGGCAAGTAACTACGTCCAACAAGGTTGGCTTGCCGCTTTTCAACCCGACCTATACATATTTTGGAAATATCGTATTGAACTTACAACGCAAGACAGATGTTTACTATGGTGATCGTGCTTAATTAACCCTCCAAAACATCAAGCAGATATTTTGCAACTCTTACGTAAGTTTCATTCAGGCATGCTAAATATAAAAGAGTTTAGCACCCCTTCACTTTTAGTGGCCTGATATCAGTCAATACATAACAGCACTGGTCCAAAATTGTCTTCAAGGTACTGAACATGCAAAAAATTCTCTATTTGTACCACTTCACCAAAGGGAATATCTGACCACATCCTAAACGTTCATTTTGTAGTGATAATAACGTTCAATTGGTACCGCTGTGTAAACTATTCCAATCAGAATAAATTTTAATAATCAGTTCTACAGTAAGTGAAATTAACATTCGTGAAGAGAAACCTATTCTTAATTTTATTAAGGCATATTAAATATCAAGTAGAACTTACTACTCATAATATTGGTATATTTGCTACCGTGTGACTCCATTTACTGTAATACGACACATCACTCAAACTGGCTTTAATCTGTTCAATTTATTTTTAATACCGTAGACAATATTAATAGTATAGGGTTTTAATAATGAAAGATTTTAAAGCATCAATAGATATGCGCTATACGCGTATTATAGTCAAAATATATCATGATTAAAGCTAGGTATTTTCGTCTTTATCAACTGATTACTTTAGAAACAACTTCACTAGAAGCCCTACTGAGCAATAAAATGAAGATAAGCTATTTCTTTTTTCGTTACGAACTGATAATCTTGTAAGTTATTGTAAGTTATTTAAAGTGTAATGAAATGAAAAGTGTAGAGATCAAGCTACGAAACTTTAACAAACTTTGATTCTACTTTCGTTGCACTGCGGTCGACTTAACGATAATACTTTGATACCAAATAAAATTTGGGGAAATAACCGAACAACAATTTATTTCAAAACAAAAATGGAGAGAAGTATAAACCGAACAACCTTACAAATACTTAGCTTTAAGTATTATTAAAATAAATGACAGACTTAAAAACTGTCAACGACCAAACAACCTTTCAAAAAGAAGAACGTTTTAACTTACGACAATTCGACCCCGAAGGCCTTTTAAATTCAACAAGTTCTTCAAATAAAATCTTCTTCTACTCTCCCTCTCAATTTTCTAATTGCACTATCATTTATAGGCTTCGTAGAGCCGTCAGAGGTATTTAAAACTGAACAGTTGCTAACCAATCGCTCTTAAGGTCCGTTTTAGAAAACTACTTTGCACCATTTAAGAAAACAAAAATCATTCAAAGTTCAGACACAATTTACCCTACGATTCCCTTACAAACACTATAAAACTAACAAGCTAACTATAAAAATACATCAAACTTCATTTCTAACATAATTTCTATCATTAATACACTATAAAAGTCTAAAAATCAACCTTTAAACATCAAGATTTAGTCATAAAAACAACATTCTAACTACCTAATAATCAACACAACCTCTGCCAATTTCCATCTTATTTTCTATTTTCCTCACTAAATCTCCTAATGTGACTTCAAGTCACGTCATAAAATTCCAGAGTTTCAAATTCATAACAAAAAGTCCAAATCTCAAAAATCAATTCTTACGATATTTTTCACAAACAAAAATCCAAAAAATAAAACAGAAAAATTATAATTCAGACATAAATTAAAAATAAACCCGACCGGTTCCAAAACAGGAAAATTATATCGGACACAAACCCGACCGGTCCCAGAATCCGAAAACTATATCGGACACAAATCCGGAAAAATTCAACATTTATAAAGATCACAGTAATCGCTTATCAAAAAAATTTATATGACTCTTACGACTACTTTTCTGACATTAGTATCGCTTAGTATTCGCGAGTATTGACAGTTGATGTTTTAGCGTCAGATTGTACTGTTATTACTGTACTAGTATACAGTAGACTACATTACAGTACTTTATCGTCATGTTATAAATCCCCTTTCTCTAAGGATAGGGTTTTGCTACTAAGTCAAATTCCTTTACAATTTGAATAGACGATGAAACGCCCTTTCTTTAGATTAGGCATTTGCTCTATAGGGCTACTTCTATAGTAATCTATATAATACCTTGTAAAATAATGAAGAAGAAAAGATGGCGACATGATGATTTGGCAAGGTAAAACTTAAAGACACTATCACTTTGTAGGTATTTTCTATAGTAAAATAATACTAATTACATACTAAAACTACAAAGGACTCTACTTTTAGTCCTTTTACTACAAAAGCATTAGTTAGATTATAGGTAATCATGAATCATGAATCGTCCATGATACTTTTAAAGGTTTTAAAAAGATAATAGTACGATCTAATCCTGTAAAAACCTGATTAAAGTAGGTTGAATCTTCGTGATACAAATAAACTTCCCTTTCAAATGAATTGGCATATATTGTACACAAGGTAAGACATTAAAAGGAAATTCATAGCAAGATTATTTCTTACTACAGTGCTTTATACGCGTATACGCTTCTTAGGACCTACGATTGGGATCCTTCTACTTACAGTAGCGAGTAAATGCATATACATCTCTATAAAGTTAGCAAGATTCATTAACTTCAATAGCTGTTGGCGTTAATATAGGAGGTCCTATATTAGTAGAAATATCTTATCGATCATGAAAATTATATACGTTAACATTGTCAACTAAAAGTGTATGAAGAATCTAATCAGTTGTATATAAATGGCACTATGATGTTCGTAGAAGCTCCTACTATACTAATTGGGAAATTATAATTATTTATAAGATGATAGAAGATTTTTCTATTAGTTGTTTCGAAGTGAGGTCTTCCTGTAATGATTAATTCCTATCCTCCGTTAACGTTGGACTTCCAATAAATTGTAGTAAAAGCTATTACTACTCGTTAATATTTTCTTTTTCTTGGTATAAAAGCTATTACTACTCGTTAATATTTTTTTTCTTGTTATAAAAGCTACTACTATTCGCTAATATTTTCCTGACTTTCGAATTTTATTATAATAACTTTACCAATACTATTCAACAGTAAATGAAATACTTACTAGATACTGCGTAAAAGTCACTGCTATTTTTTGATTTCATATTGGCAGTGATCCTAAGGTGCATAATAGACCTTTGCTAAATGATATTGTTTTTCTAGATATCTTGAATGAAATCTTCAATTCAATAATAGCACGTATGAATATAGTTCCATCTAATCCTCCAATCAATGTGCTTATTATGCTTTCAATTAATTGCAGTTTCTTAGGCAATCCGCTTTGGCCAATTAACTTACCGTGATGACAATAAATGCATTCATTTCTATTGGATTTCATTTCCTTTGTTTCGCTACAGTATATTCCATCTTTTTGCCGGCTAAATTTCGGCCCATATTTAAATAATAACCATTAATTCAATTTTCAGATTTATTCTTGAAAGCCAAACTTGGTTTTATAAAGGATTGAATTTCAATTTTTAAGAAGCTAGAAAGGTTTTAAGTAAGCCTAGAAATTTCAATATCAGAAAGAGATTTTCATTTCTTAATATAATTATTGCGATGTGTTATTTAGTTGAAAAATAGGTTAAAAAATTAAGATATTGATATTTTTCGTCGTATCTTTTCACAGGGTTACTCTTCTCTGAAAGTGAAGCTATGGCTACTTTGCAACGCCAGCAAAATCCACAGCAATATCAATTTCAACAGCAGCAACAAATACCACAATCAATACAGGTTCAGGCTCCATCAGTAAATTATACCGATACTACATGTTGTGGCCCTTTCCGCAAAGTTTTAGTTGGTAGATCGCGTTCTACCGCTTATGGAATTGGCATCGCTATCCTAATTACTGGTCTAGTCAGCTTGATTACTGGTATAGTTGGATTCTTTGTCAATGGATCCTGGGTCTATTTTTACGGACGTTATAGATATATAATTAATCCTGAAACCTATATTGGTGCCAATATTTGGGCCGGGATATTTGTAAGTAAAAATATCAACATTGATAGATGATATCGTTTAATGAATATCATTAACACTTTCCATGTCTGCAATAATTTAAATAGTAAAGTACATCAGTATTTGATCCCCTGAAAGCTGTATCGATTTATATCAGCTTTGATTTATAGTGAAATTGTAATCGAAACTTATAGATTTTGCTTTATCGATAATACTCGCACCACCGATAGCTCTTGAACTAATATGCTATTATGATTTTTTAGAGAGGAATTGCTATTAATTGGAAATCAATTGTAGTGTTAAAAAAGCTTCGCTTATTCTTTAGACTAAAATTATCTCATTCCTTGGAAATCTTTGCTAACATACATACATAATCTTACAATTTTACAATTTAAAATAATGTTTGACTTAGAAGTGCACAATATCGTAACCTTAATCTTGATCTATTTTGGGGACTACATAACGGCTATATTTAAATCGTTACGTGTAATTACTGTATTCAGTACATGGAAATCATTTCATACTATGATATTTCATTTAGTGCCAATAACCTAAGTTGTTTGCTCGGCTATTTCAAATAAATTATATACTACTATACTTCCTTGTGATTAAAGTACAAAATCATCTTATATCCTGGCTATTCCTTTTTAAAATTGTTGCTATTTTGATATTTCAATAATTGTACAGTTGAATTCGATTTCGTTTCCCCCTATGTCTCCTCTATCCAACGTCTTTCCTGATAATCATTATTTTTCTAAGAATTGCGTTATTCAATTAATTGTTTTGACGGACCGAAATCAATTGCTTTTTTGCTTATTTATTTTAAAATAGTAGTTTATGAAGATGACTTCATGATCTGAATTATTGCTGACAATCGAAATTGATTTTATTCCTTGCCGCTTCGTTTATATTTTTATACCTTATTGTCACAAAACAGCTTTGCAACAAGATAACGTAATGTACGATCAATAAGTCAATTCCTTAAACCACGTATCAAGGAACGATATCTGTACTATCACAAACACTTTTGCTCTACTAGCAGACTACACAAAGACTTAAACGCCTCGTATTTTACGTTAAACACTAAGTTTAAGAATCCACTTTATTACACGATATACTGCATTTATATACTATTCCTCAATAACTAATGAGTCATAGTTAATACAATTAACATTGGAATCATTTACTGCATTAGATATTATAGCTACTGCTTCCTTAATGCAGACAACAGTATTTACGAATATAGACATGTGATGACTAATACAGAATAGTCAGATTACGATATGTCCCTATCACGGAACATTTCCATGATAATTTACAATCTACCATAAGTAAATTACAATCACAATGATTCGAACCGTAAGTAGATGATTTGCATTCCCTATTATAACTATTAATTTCAGTATGTGTATAAGTGTTACTGTTATAAAAAGTCAGTGCTATATTAAAACACAGTATATCCAAATTAGAAGTTAAATAAGGATAGGCTAACAGAATTATCTTAACATAGATATTTCTACTCTAATACAGTACATAACACTGTCACACTTATAAAAAATTGCAATTATTGATTCAAAATGATTTGTTTCAAACCATAGAGATTATTAGATCCGAATCTTTCTCACTCTCATTTCTTAGCAAGAAATATAGTACATTTAAAATCGCATGAATGCTCAAACACCCGTACTGATTTCATTTTCTTAACGTTTTCTAGTACATCCTGACTGGTATCTTTGGAATTGCTTCGTCTAAAAATCAAACCAATCCTCATTTGGTTAGGAAAAACATTTGATTCTAAATACTTTACGATGCCTCAACTTATTTTCTAGATAGAATAAACACATAGTAATACCTTTAGTCCTAATCAGATCGCAAAAGTTTGATTTCTCGTATTGTATTAAGCATATCTCCCTTCATGTTTATAAAAATAGTTGAACTCTTATTTTGCTTTTGCCATCATTTCCTTAATTCTGGCAATACCGCATTTTGGTGTGAGCCTCGGTATATTGGTGCAGTTTATCCATGTCTTGGGTCGCATGGTATGGTTTAACAGTGTCGCCTTAATATTATCCATAATTGCTTTTTCTTTATCCTTGTCATCCTTGGTTATTTTGGGCAATAATGTGTATTGCAATCAATCTAAATTGACTGTAAGTGACGTTGAAAAGATGGAATAATGTTATATTCAGCCGTAAAGTACCGTTTACTTACACGGTAAAGTTTTCTTTACATCCTTCACGATTTATTATTAATCTACTCTGAAATACCTTAACAAAATCTGACAATAAACTGGACTTATACACTCCAGTATTATTGTTACCATAAATCAAATTCGATAAAGTTTAGTATAGAACTTCTTGCAAATCATATATTAATCTCCAGAGTAAAAAATTTCTAAAATTAGCTAACTTTATTACGTTATTGAAATAAATTATACGATCAAATTTCGGTAGGCATTTGGAAACTAAATTTACCATACTTTTATATACAGTGATATCTAGCTAGATTAAAAAGCCATTAATTCTGCTTTTACAAGCATAGTATTTAGCCAAAATAATGAGGCAATAATCTTACTTTTATTTTAACGTAAAATTATCGAAAACTTATCCTACGATTTTGTAATCATGTTAAGAAATGGGACAATCGCTTTAAATCATCCAATAACTTATAGTAACCTTTGTAGTACTATTCTGGGCCTATTAATTCATTTTCGGTCCAAAAAGTCCTTAAACAGTCTACAGAAAAGTTTAATAAAGATAGTGCTGCTCTTTACGTGATAGCTCACAATTTCTACGATACTCGGCATTTAGAAGTTATTTATCAGCAGAATATTTTATAATCAAAAGCACGTAAAGGTTACTTATGGATTATTTAGAATTTTTAGAATGCGAAAGCAATCTGAGCGATCTCAAAACGGCATTATTCAGTTATTAAAAACGTGAATAGACAGGAGAGGATAGGATACCGTTAATGTAACCATGTTTTGATTGGCCTATCCCCTGGTCGATGACTGATTAGTATATAATTGCCTTTATACCAACTTAAGTTACTGCTATGTTTTAGCTTTCAAAAATCGTCTACGCATATAGTATTATTTCAAGCAAATATAACCTGTAGATAAGCAATATAGATCTCAAAAAGGAACGAATCTTGATAAATATATGTTCATCTCTAATTTAAATGTTTTATTTTATGACAGAGTTTCTATCGTATTAAAGTATGATTATTTAAGCCTTTATTGCTTAAAAATTCATACTATATACTCATTAAAAGTTACGAAACTTGTAAATGTAGATATTGATACATCTTTGATTCATACCTTAACACTGAAAATTTCAAGCGTTCAAAAGTTATCCACTATATAATTCAATTATACGCTACTGTATACTTTCAGTTATTGATAGTAGAGGTTCATTAGAAATTGACGTAATCCTTCAAACCGATAATTCTGAATCTTTAGCGCTATTCCGATCTATAAATTTTTGAAATTTAGTCTATACAATTATTTTAAGCTATGTTTTTTCTGTGATCGGTTTATGAAACTGTAAGGAATGGATAAAAATGTTTTAAGTGGTCTTATATTAATATTATTTAATGGTTTAATTTATCTATAGACTGTTTCGGCGGTCCACTATCAAGGCGCTAATCAAGTAGTAACCATTCAGCAATACCCAGCACAACATCCAGCTCCTTATGCAGTCCATTATTCTGCTCAACCTGGTGCGTATCTTTTGTATCATTACAAATACTTTGCTTCCAAAAAACAGATATTACCCATCACTTTCAGGAAATATTAAATTGCAAACTTTTCGAATTTAATAAGAGAAATAATTGCTGCAACTCTATCAAAATAAGTAGCTATAAGTATCATTCATATGAAATTCCAAAATACCAGTAGGTAATTGGTAGTGTAGACATCCAAAGTAAAGTCTATTGACATACTCGTACTATTTAATATCTGAAATTTTACGATAGATATTCTTTATATAAAAAGATTCATTCTAACAATAGACATCAATTCCGATACCACAATCATAACATTAACTTCTATATTTAATTATAATACTATACAGTTCATTTAAATTTCATCAACTGTAGTCCAAGTTAATGCGGAGCTAGAATCTCGTGAAAAATATTATTAATCAAGTATATAAAATACATATAATGCTCATCGTGATAAGGAATACTATGATATAAAATATTGCTTTTTAGCTTACATACGAGTTGTGATATATACCAATCACGAAATTCCAAATTTTAGAAAAATAAGGGCTTTATTCAATCTTATACAAAGATTAACTACACAACTCTACTCTAGCCGAATGCTACTTGTAAAGACTTCTAGAACGAACTAACAGAATAATCTAAAGTTGCATGCTTTTATACTTTCCGTAGCATTCGCAGCTACAATCCGCATGGCAACCTTTTACCTTATTTTACACATAGTTAAATTATTCTTAGTAAGACTATTCTACTGCGGACCATCATTAATCCAATATGGATACGACTACAGTACTTACGTAGACATTATTCACACCAGCCAAAGTACAATGAATTAACCATATCCTAATATATGATTTACTGTTCTATTTTTACCTATAGCCATATTAGTAACTCAACACCTTACTGTATATAGTCATCTGTACTCCAGCATAGAGTCTCTACCACTACAGTCTATAGTTACAGCTACCAAATATCTCTTAGGATAAATATCTACCGTACATTATACTAAGCATGGCTAACATTCTACAATCACAATACTAAGTTACATTACACGAGTATACTCGAACTAGATCCGTAATAGAATATCTTATCTGTATGCAGTCGAATTGTAAATACGTGGAATAAAGCACATTTAGCATAAAAGAATTTTATTTACAATTTCAGGAAATTTGTTTAATAGCCTATTTGAAATCACTATGATCTCGGATGCTTTACTAATGTACTATGGAAAATAATTTTAAATTTACACTTTTATTATTAGTTATGACTTTCCAACCAACTGTTCCGGTATATGTTCCCAATTCAACAACTGGGCAATATGCAGCCGCTGCTAATCGAACCGCTATTAACAATCCAGAGAAATCTCAATTGCCGTCTTATAGCAATTTACCAGATTTACAAAGTTCAGCTAACCAGCCTTAAACGATAAATACACGGTGTAATTCAGAATATCCTGTCTATATACAATGGAAGTTATTCTATGCAACGATAATTACTATATAACATATATATTATCGTGTTTTTATCGCCTATGCAAATAATTATGACATATGACTTCATATATAAATAATGCTAGGTTATAAGTCTTGCTTTGCATACCAGTAATGTACCGTAACATATAAATTCCCATACTTACAAAATTGATGGCTTATACTAAAACATGGTTAGATATCATTTATTCGAAACCCTGTAAGAACTAAGCATAAGCAGCTATGCTATAAGTGATGGCATCAAAGTTGACCACATACTCTTTATCCTTAATTTCCATTGATTTGCCAAGCTGAAATGCTTAAGAAGACATTAGCATCAGAAAAATTAATTAAATTTCTTTAGAATCAAATCTAAAAGTGCAAGTAATTCCTGGTAAGGCTAGCCAGTTTGCAATACCTGATGGCCTCTACTATCGAGATAATGAATTTTTACAAGCTCGCTAGTATTTATAGTAGCCTTTTACTTGCTTACTCAATAGCTTTCTAAAACAAAAATATTGCAAAATGTACAGCAGAATAAGCCGACGTAGAATCTTATTTAAATACTAATATTGTATTAATTAATTACTCATAAAGCAAAACAAACCGCAAGTATGTTAAATGAGCACATTATCGTAAACCGTCAGTAAAACGACGGGAGTTTGCACTAGTATCTCCTAATACTTATGAAGATAATGATGAAAAAGTTAACTAATATGGCTTTAGTTTGTTAACATCAATTAGTTTAGTACTTTATTTCGTCTTCGGCCTATTTAATAAACTTGTGTAGGCAGATATTGTCTCTGATAATTGAAATGTCCTTACCGTAAGAAGTGTAGTTGTAAAATATATCAGACTTTGCTCTGTCCTACTTTAATATATATATGTATGCATTAATTTATCAGTGTACTTTGCACCCGTAGAAATTTGTATTGCTTCGATGATTGGATCTTGCCTTGTTATTTTTGATCACACCATCCTTCAATGTACAGTATATACAGATTTTAGCATGTTGAAATTAATTGACTAGACTGTCGATTTGCAATGCTCGTATTTGACTTAATTTTTGATATGTGTATATAGTATTGATTGAAAGAAGTCATTAAACTCAATAAGTAAATTAATAATCCAACCTAAATCAGTTATAGCATTTAGTTAATTATTGAAAATTTGAAAAGGTAAGGTATCTCATACATCTCTTGCTTATTCCTTATCGTATGACTGTTTTATGATGATCCACTTTCTAGTCAGTGTTCAAATAGACGATAAATCAAGCTTGTTTTAGGAACTCAGTTTGTATACCGTATCTATTTTGTTATTTATGAACTGGAGAATTGAATACTAATTGTTTAAAAGAATATCATACTATCAATTTCTCATGATTAATGCATTTGGTCGTACTACATAAAGCATAAATTTCTACTTGCATAATAAATATTTTCCAAATCTACAGTATTACGGAATAAATTCAAAAGCTAAAATTTATTAAATTATAATTTAACAGTTTTACGTTTTTACCCTTCGATAAAACGAATGAGCTTCTACTTGATATTTTTAGGAAACGTATTTGACAATTTGTAGAGTCTAAACAGATATTGCAAGTTTTAAAATACTATATCTGCCGCAATAATGGTGCAAAACATGCCGCAAACCCAAATTATGGAGCAACCGCCAGAGCCTCATCAGCAATCGCAAATGCTTGCAAGTCCTTACATTATTAATCAGGGCTATGGCGGATCTGTATCCAGAGTCCTACCGCAAAGCATTCAAATCCGTATCCGCACCGTAGGCTTATTTATGTTGATTTTGGGTCTACTTTCATTAATTCTAGGTGTTATTGGGTTTTTTCTTGATGGATATACTATCTATGACGATACCCCCTCATTTTCTATTATTTGTAATGTACGAGCTTACGTGTACCTTGGAACCAACATATGGTGTGGATTTATTGTGAGTATACTGTTGTGTAAAGATCCTGTAAGCCTTAGCTTAATAATATAGTACGATAATCCTTGGTAGTTCTCTATGATTGAACGAGAATAGATTATTAATTCCTCATACGAATCGATTAATTCGTCTTTTGTGATATTGAGGCAAAAATTTCTTCTCATTGTTCATTCTGACTTGTTAAGATTTGCTAGTATCATCTAAGAATATCGGTATTAGCAATATTCATCTTCATCGTACAGATTGATTAGGATTTCCTAAGATATTTTATACGATGGCTAATAATTTATTATCGTTAATAATACTTTCATTTGATTGCAGTATGCTCTCAGTGGAGTATTTTCTCTCCTATCCAATCAATTCAGGGATAATGCTCATCTGGTATAGACTACGCTGATGTTATAATAGCTTAAACAGTTTATAACTGAAGAATTTTGCTAATTTATTTCGGAAGCTTTCGATCTGATATGGCTTCTAAATGATTACTTTCTATTTGCAGATGAATACTTTTTATGCTTTCAGTATTATCAGTTTTATTATGTCTTTGGCTCATTTTGGCTTAAGCTTCGGGCTAATGTTTCATGATGGACAGCATTGTATCTTATGGTATAATGCTGTTTCTATGCTGATATCTATTGGTAGTTTTGCTCTCTCTCTCGTTGTCATGATTGTACTTGGCCATCAAATATATTGCAGATCTAATCTTCGGGTAAGTTAAACTACTACTTCTGGCTGCTGCATGCCATTGCATAGTTCACTCAGGTAAACGATTAGTATTAAGCTTAGCATATAAAACAACTACAATCGCATTCATATTTATGTTTCTGAGAAGTACTGCATAGTATCATGTATAATTATGAATGTCTACTTTTTGCTTTGCTCTTTTTCAAGAATAAAGCATGTTGTTAATTGCTAAATCTGGCTAATAGCAAATTAAAATCGTTTAATTTTAAACTGCTTTTATATAAATTGGTCTTTAATTACAGAATGCGATTTCAGTTCATTATATGACTGGCCATCAACTTGTTGCTTTCGGCCAACCAGGTATTTTGTTAATTCTTTAATGATTACTCTTAATTGGGATATACTGTAATAAGCACTAAAATAGAACTACTTTAATCGTAGTTAGCCTAATTTCGTTCCAATTCATTTGAGAAATATTCTAACCTATATATTAATTGCCTCAATTATTTACGCTTTTAAATAAATCGGAAGTTTAACTTAACTACGAGCACTTAGCTTAACTATTATTCTTATTAGCCAGTAAGTTTACCTCAAAATTATTATGCATAAAATTAATATACCGAGATTATTATGTACAGTTACAAGGCAATTGCTATTATAATTTAGTCCAAGATGTCAGTATATCTAAGGTAGCCATAATTTACGAAATCAGGCACTTTGCAAAGTTGAGTAACTTAATATTATTACACTACTAAATTATTACATCGGTGCACACCGGTATACAGAATAGGAAAATTTGAGCAATTTACAGATTTCAATTCAATTCAAGGATGATTGTTAATATTTTATCATTAATATCATTAAAATTTTCAAATTATTATGGCATAATTATTATGTAAGAAAGAATCACGCAAAATTTATTAATTTAATTAAGATCATTCAGCGATAATAATTTCTTCTATACAGCGCATTATTATACTACTAGCAGAAAAGAGAGTAAATATAGAACTCTGACTTTTTATGATTGTAGCTACCCTTTAATTCTGTTCTTGAAGAAATCCAGGAACAAAAATAATTCTCTTCTCGATCGTAATTTAAGATCGATAGACATATTCTTTTTACTTTCTTTACAAACACTATAATAAGTTGTTTAAAATTTCACATTAATCAATTTATAGAATACATTTAATTGAGTAATTACCATACTGCATACCAGTTTCTAATCGAGGAATAGTAGTTGCGAATCGCTACAATGAAATAATGTTTAGTATCAAGAACTAAACTCTTAGCGATTTTAATATTTTCTAGCAGCGATTATACTTAATAAGGCTACTCATATGATTCTCTAAAAGTGCGCTTAATTAAGATGCTTTAGCCATTACTACATTGCCTTGTAGCATAATTAAATGCCGGTATCATCTTAATTTGCTATGAATGCATTCTTAGTACCAATGGGAGTCGCTTATTCCGCTGGGCAACCTGTTTATGTCCAAACAACACCTAATCTACAGTATACAACTGAGATGAACCGGGCTGCAATCTTTCCACCACAGCAACCGCCACCTCAATATGATCAATTGGTAGCAATAAATCGAAACGATAATTCGAAGGAAACAGAGAATATCATCGGCTAATTGTCTTGCACTTTGATTGCTAATTTTTACTAACTTGATCTAAAAGCTTATGCAATGGATGATAAACAACTCATTAATTTAACCCTGTACATATAGTTTAAGTTAATGTTATAACTAACAGACAAATGGATATATACTGAACTTACTCAAACTCACGAAGTACGCCGATTATATTTATTGGACAGTATTCTTCATTTAGTTCTATAATATTAAATTGCCTTTCTCTCAATGTAAAATCCGTGATATTTTCAACTTAAATTTATTTCTTAGTATGGTTCTTCAATAATGACAGATGATGTTAATCATGTACTTCAAATCGTTATGAGACTAAAAATTTTGTTAACACAACTACTCATATTTAGATTTAGACGATCAGTAAGGATGCTAGTGGTAAAATTTTGATAATCTCTAAGGCAGCGTTACAGACACAAATACGTGCAATATTATTATTTTTTACTAAGATACGATCACAGTCATTATTGGATTCTAATTACTACTATTTCTCAGTGACTTATGAGATAGCGTGCACTTTACAAAGTAGTACTCAATAATCTTAAATACGGTAGAGCTTATCATTATTAATACAAATATATCCATGTATCCATAGCGAGATTAACTAACTTAAATAACTATAATAGTACTGTTGACTAAAAGTTTATGAACAATGTAATCAGTTGTTATCTTTACCACATTTGGAAAGATAGATAAAAATATACGTTGCGATGGTGCTAGTAAAAGCCTTTACTATATTAATTATTAGTTAACGTTGGACTGCAAATAAATTTTTACTGAAAGCTATTACTATCCGTTGACGTTCTTAGGTTTGAATTTTATTACAGCTTTATATTAAATTTTATTAAAAGGTGATATTTAATTCTAGATATATTATAATTTCGAATATCATTACCACAGTTTTTAATCTGTAACAAGTTGATTAAGGATCAGCGTTACAATTCCGGGGACATTGTTACGATTTGAGGTGGAATCCTCCCGACTTCGCCTCAGATCTACCTTAACCTCTAACTATGAGGGTTAATCCAGAAGTACTCACTACCACTTCCTTACTTATATTTAATATTTAATCTCTATTCGCCTTCGTTTACAATTGCAACTACACTTCTTGCAACTCCGCTGTTGCGTTACATCTGCTATCAACTAAAACTAGACTGAACTAAAACCTGCATATTTGTGTAGTGATAATTCTTTTTAAAGGTATCGATATTACTATGTAAGTATGTAGTGTATTTGGATTGTACTGTAACTGTAATCTACTCTTAAATATAGATATTTTATATTGCTATTAAATACAGACACATTTACAGTCTGTTCGCTCTACATTCAAATATGGCTTACTACATTTAGTTATTACAGTCCTCGCTATTTTCTACTATCATCTGCTATTCTATAACCTGTTTTGGTATATGTTGTATCTAATCCTACAATCATGTTCTCTGCATGTGTTCTAACGCCATAGCTATAAATACCACCGTTTTCTACCTTAGATTTCTTAAGTTGCATTATTAGTCACAGTTAGAATTCACACTTTACTCACGGCAGCTACCACGCTGATCTACCGTAATTATCACATTGTACCTAACTACTATCTACAATATAGTATCCTCTTTTCTTAAGCTCCTTGTGCAATTCTCTGCATGGCAACTAAAACCACATTATCTTACTCTTCGAACCCTCCATAACAAAGTACAATACTTATAGTAGATTATTGCACCTGTACCCTTAAAACGATGACCGAAAGTATTACTTAACATAGATATAAAAAGCAATTGACAACAGTCTTCATTAATCTAACAGGCATCTCAAAAGTAACCAACGAGGAATAACGACACTGTTAGAAAATTACAGAGATGCGTGACTCGATTCCTATCATAATTTACTGTAGATTGAATGATTGCCTGTTGATAAATTGAAAGCAACTCCATTTTACTACCTATATTTCAGCAAGTAGAAAAAATATCTTGATGAATAGACATTAGATTAGAACTAGTTACAAGTCTATTTTTTATTCTTCTACTCTTAAATTTACTGGAATCATTTTTGAGAAATTTGAAAGAATTTTTTTTCGTTCGGTATCTATAGAGATTTAATTAGACTAAATTCTACTGAAGTTTATTTGGCGGTTGCATACTAATGTGATCTAATTGCCTATATGCATATGTGATATTATCAAGTCGAATCAATAGTATACAAGTATTATATCGAAAGGATCAATCCCTATTGGTGGTCTGAATAACTTTTTAAATTGATTAGATAGGCTCCTTTTGAACCAAGAACCAATCATATGATCATCAATTGTATCAATATTAATATTTTACTACGCTCAGTTTTAGCTTGATTGGTTCCGCTATAACCCATTGTAGATTTAGCTACATACTAACAAATAAAAGTTAAATTTTAAAGCTTACAATTTATCATATCTTTAGTAATGAACTAATACGCTAACAGCTGCGTTACTGTATGTCGTATAGCATCTCAATAGTGTTGACATTAGATGACGCATTTTATGTAGATAGAAGTTATACTAGGGTAGCTTGTATTCCCAATTTTGTTAGTGTCGTGCTAATTCATTGTTTCAAGTTTTAATACTTGAAGCCTTATTAGTATCGATAATCAACTAATAACATTACATTAATCCTAATCTGTGATATTTTAGATCATTACCGTAACAGTTTTCGGTCAGATCGGAAAAGAAGAAAAATCAATTTTCAAGGTAGTAGTCAAAAAAACTTGCTTATATTTATTTTATTTTACTAGTGCCTTTATTCCCGTATTTCGAAAATAGGAGAGAATAACAATTTTGTTATTCTAATAAAATAGCACTCTTTGATTAATTAAGCATGAACAGAAAATTGTTAAATTTTTCTATAATGTATATGTACTGTATGAAATTTTACATTCTTAATTGCTTAATACTATAAATTAACGTTGATCAAAAAACAAATTGCTAAGTAGATCTTTATTAGAAAATTAATGCTCGTGCTTGCATTGATACTTTTGCTTCTAAAAAGTCATAATTTATATTGCTTATTGGTTCTTGACTACGAATACATCTTTACAAACGGCAATTATATTATAATTATTCTTCCATCGGCCTGCTATAATTATGAATGTGCAAATAAAAATGAAAATTTTTCTTTATTTATATGGTGTCTCACAAATCACAAATTTGAAGAAAATTGAGTCGCCTATCGTTCCTAGTTGATTTAATTTTATTCGGTTGATTTTCGTAACATACTACTTGATGAAATATTTCATGAAGACATATTTAAGGGTAAAGTATGATTAGTATGCTTCCGTTGCTGCTTATAGCTACGATTTATTACTCGCATTTAACTAAAATGGACATAAAATCTTACTACAGAGCAATGAAATATGCCGTAGTATTCCATTTATATTTGAAAATTAATTCGCTCGTTTTTGTAAGCCGTTATCATTTGTTTCATGATTCATTCTTTAAACAAAATAATCAAGTAAACTGTGCAAGTTAATGTTTTAAATTAAATCTTTTCTTCTCGACTAGTATCTGCCAAAGCTAACTCAAAGTTCAATTTGCATAGGAAAAACTAATTAACTCATTTTATACGTATTATATCAATCTCCTGTGAACAAAGTCATCATTTTGGGTGGTTATAGTATTCTTGCAACTACCTTAATGCTAAAATATTGCCATATGGAAGTATATGTAAATTAAACTTTTCTTCTTCATTATTACCATCTTATGAGCTTATAGTTCAGAGTAACTCGAAAAATTAGCGTCCTTTTCAACCATTTTCCATTTGTTATACCAATTTTTCAGTGAAACTATATCAATATATTGTGTATGGTACTCTTATGTTGAATCTTAAGCTGCTATTTGCATACAAGAATTATAGCTATTTCCTTCTTATGTATGCACAATGTAATAGTAATAGCACTATTCTGCAAGTTTTAATGTATGCTACTCTGTGGTTCTACCTGAAAGTATACTTTTTCTTCGTGACTTATATCTATCCTAACACGTCCAGTTCAATTTACGATAAAAAATTTATCGTAACGACGTTTCCTGAATTGCGAAAACTGCTTCAATTTATTCTATGTGTCTGTTATGGAATCCGATTACTTTATAACGTGAAATTAGCAAAAATGCAACATACTATACCTACAGTACTTTAATTAAACGTTTACGAAATAGGGATTTTTCTTAATGTTGCTGATCAGTGTGCTTGTAATTCACTTTACTTCAGATTACTTGCTAACTTTCTTCCAAAAAATTTTTTTGCCCAAGAGTATCGCTTTTTAATGTATGCCTCGTATTCTTACAAGGAATCGTAAGACATTTTAGCAGACGATAAAGTAGAAAAATTTTCCCACAAATTCTTACTTTCTCAAATTCTTACTGCCAGACTATCTTCCTGAAAATTCTTACATTTTTTTCAAGACTATAGCCTTTAATGCGCGCTTTGTATTCTCACAAGCAATTTTAAGTCATTTAAGTGACTAATAAATTTGTTATTGGAAACAAATTTTGTTGAAGGTATACTTGGTAATTTGTTCATGCACTATTTGAAACCATTTTTGTACATTTCAGCAGTCATTTTAGATAAATCATCTGGTTAGAGGTCGAACTTGACGTGCAGCCAAAGCCTTTCTTCATCATGACTACCGTAATTAATACGCCAAATTTGCAGACTATTCCAGCTCAGCAACCTCAAATATTGCAGCACCCACAGGTAATGCAACCGCCACAAATAATCCAACAACAACCACAAGTTATTCATACTCCAATTCAGCAAGGCTGCTGTGGTCCAATGCCAAAAATTATACCAGATAACTTGCGACCTGCAGTATTTCGAGTGGGCATTTGTGCGTTAGTGAATGGTCTTATATCCACCATTTTTGGTATAGTGGGCTTTTTTACCACCAGTGTTCGAATTCAAGGCCACCATTATACTTATTATTATTCCAACGTTCTGGCTTATATTGCTCCTGATATTTGGTGCGGAATATTTGTAAGTTGCTATAAATTGTTGATGTGATCATTAATTGATAAGGTATTGAATCCAATTAATGACTGCATGACTAAATAATAGTGATTGAAATTACTACTAATCCTATTAATAATTCGGATCTGCAATTTTCTATACTTGCGCTGTCTAAATTAAGATGCTTGCGACAATCTTATAGTATGCTTTGAATGGACTATTTGCCATATTATCGGATCGTAACAGAAGGAATGATCATCTAGTAAGAATTATAACCCATTTTGAACAGATAGTTTAAGATTTAATTTTACTTAGTCACTTCAATCTGAGCTCAATTAAGTAAAATTACGCAATAATGAAGTTGTATATAGTGAATTCTATACTATATTTGACGGACAATATTAACTTTATAGATAAACAGCTGCTATTCCTTCTCTATTATGAGCTTCATTTTGTCGCTCTTCCATATTGGTCTCAGCTTTGGCTTTATTTTTCATTACCCATCTCATTTCACAGTTTGGTTCAATATTGTGTCGCTGATATTAGCGTTGTGTGGATCGGCTTTCTCCTTAACCCACCTTATAATCCTTAGCCGCAATTTATATTGCAGATCGAATGATTCGGTAAGTGTGAAGGTTGTTAATGGTCGTTACTTCTGAGTTAAAATATCGAGAAATAAAATTGTCTAGGTCCGATTAAATTAGCATGCAATTACGCTAAAATATAGCAAATACAAATCTATTATTTATAATCCTTGCTTAATCTTGAAGCTAGACCAATCGATAAATATAATTGTGAACTAAGGTTTCGGAAATGTGAAATATGCTGCTAGACAGCTTATTCGCATTCATCGATGTATAGAATTCCTTTAATTAGTACGGTAAATATCATGCCAAAACATGAACAGTATCTATCTAAAAGGTATAATTTCTTCAGACAGCTTATTTGCATTCATCAATGGTCTATATTACTGTAATTAGTACAATATCATATAAAAACATGAACAGCATGCACCTGATTATGGATAATGCCAATAAACTACTAATAATCCATTCTTAGTCTTGATGCCAGACTGATCGATAAGTGTTTTTGTGAAGTAAGATTTCAGAAATGTACGGTCTCCTACTAGATAGCTTATTAGCATTTATTGATGACCTGCAGTATTCCTCTAATTAGTGCAATGTAATGTCAAATATGAACAGCACGCATCTAAAAGATAAGATTTCTTAAGATAGATTATTTATATTCATCGATGTGCAATACTCCTCTAATTAGTGCCATAAGTGTCAATGTGAACTAAAATTTTCAGAAATGTACGATAGACCGCTACAGTTTATTCGTTTTCATCGATGTGCAGCAGTACTCTAGTCGGTATAATATTATATCAAAACATGAACTGCCTGCATCTAAATAGTGTAATTTCTGTTGAGAATACCTATAATATTATTCCAACTTCTCCATTCTAAGCTATTTAATTCGATAAATTATAAGTTGTTTTTTATGCAAGATACATCATTATTCAATGTCTATTTTTACTCATTACAGAAAATGGTTGCTGTTCAGTATAACGGAAGCAATCAAGTTGTCACTTTTGGACAACAAGGTATTTCCAGCACATTTAATAGCACTTTTAATACAGCCACCGGTAATTTATAGCGTAGACTTTCATTTATGATTTAAAGATAGTATACTGATGCAGTCTTGCCTAACAAATTTCCTCGTATAAAAATTATGATAACTTAGATTACAGTTATTCAAATTACGATTAAATGATCACTTATAGAGGGTTTAACAGAACTCCACCAGGAAGTTGTTTGATTTTATTCTACTTAAAAGTATTAGCAGTCGGTCGATATAGAGAGTTTAGAGGAAACAGATTCATATGCAACCATGACTGTTAATGCATTAGATTATTTAAGAAGATAGCCATGATGGAATGGTATAATTTGGGTGAACTTTATTAACTACATAATAGTAGATTTAGTTTAGATACCATATACCGTTGTTTTGCAATAATCTCATCAGATCGACAATTGGAGAATGTTTACTTTATGAATCAAGGTAGTATATATTCAAAGTATTAAACTTACTGAAAAGTTTTCATGCCTTTTATTGATGCACTTTTAATCAAACAATTGCAATATCATACCATAAGTCACTACAGTAATCTTATTAATGCCCTTAAATAGAGGAAGCACTTGCTTCATAAACGTAGTTGATACACTGTACTTTAGTTGGGTACTTTAACTGAAGCATCATGTGCCGGCGAATTTAATCTCTATAATTGCTCTATATACAATACATTCTGTTGCAATTTAATCGTGATTAATATTCTATCACGAAAGATGGTATACCGCTTCTAATTCAGGATTTAATTTTTGTATTAGCTATCGTCTATCCAACGTCTCAGCCAGTATATTTACAGGCTGCACCCGGGGGACACTATACTACAGCTATGAATCCTAATTCAGTAGCACCTACATCAATTCAGCAAGTAGCACCTCCACAATATGGAAATTTACCTCAAACCAAAATATCAAATTAAGGAGAAGTTTAGTAATACCAATATCGCTTCTTCTTGGAAAACCTTTCCTAAAAAATAGCTACGGACGTGGATTAAGCCTTTTAAAATGTAAGAAACGTAGTATTGGTGTTTAAACTAATTTTCAGGGAGTTTAACTTTTACTATTAAACGAATTAGAATACGGTAGATGCAGGCTTTGCTTACAGTTAAGGGTTCATTCGAGCTGTTTTTATATCATGTAAATAAAGTACTGCAGATTGGAATATTCTGATTTTGTTGACTGTACTGCATATGTGGTATTGGGATTAGTTAATAGGACTAGGAAAGAATTTAATTTATGTATTAAATCTGTGAAAGTGTGTGGTGCAGCCCCCCTCCCCAAATATAGCTTAGATTACGATTCAAGATTGTACGAAAAGAGGCTAAATTACGCGCAGGGTTGTAAGACTGCATAAGTGTCTAATTGTGGAAGATATTTACAGTACGTATTGCAGTAATTGTATTGAGATGCTTATTTTAAGAATTTGAGATAGTAATAGATAGCGTTAATTATGTTCGTACTATGAGATTTGTATTGTGACGCTTTAATTAGAAGTGCGAATTATGAATTGATAGCACGATAGTAAATTTATATATGATTTTGAAACCTAATTGCTAAAATATGATTGTGTTTGAAAGAAAATCATTTTGTAACTAATTGTATGTAAATTGTGAATATTGCTGTGATAATTCATATAGTCCAGAGATAGTCCTATTGAAGCTAGCTAGTTCTTGGTAGTTGTAATACGAACCTAATCTATGTAATAAAGTGAAGTTTACAAGAAACTGCATTTTTGGTATTTTTGAGAAGACAATTTATCATAACGTGATTTTAAGAATTCTATCTAACTGTGAAATCCAACTAGTATTACAGGCATCTTCATTAAGATTAGCCACAATTTTAAATAAAAATTTTACCTCAAGATTTAATCTCGCTCATTTATAATAGATTGAAAACTAGTACTAACTGCATTTCTGTTCATCTACGATTAGAAAGATATATTGTAACTTTGTATATCTACTTCAAGCAATAGTTTTAATAGATCTTGCAACTTTTAGAACAACATATTTGCTCATTTAATAAATATTCTGCATATAAATATTTCTGATCTACAACCCTTTAATGTTCGCAAATATTTTCATATTATAATTATCGAAATTCATTTACGAATTAATATAATTCGAAATTATTTGATGATGATACGGTAGTAGAAGTCATCGTCTATCGAAAGATTTAGTCTGATGCTTTGTTATTATTTTTATTCACCGAAGCATTCATCTATTACACAATCTAGAGCTTTTTACTGACATTGCTAGAGGGAGAGCGTATAAAAGCATAAATCTTCAATTAAATAGATGACTCATATACTTATTCTTGCAAACTCATCCACTTAGATGTGCGATTAATTTTCCTTGAATGAGTTCCGTAACGAAGATTATCCATAAAATTCAGTATAACCAGCAATCAGTTTAATCATTATTGCAAAATTTAATTAGCACATTTTAATGGATTTAACAGAATTTGTGGCATATAGAGTGAAATAAAACTTTATACTGTAGCATTAAAACAACAGTAAACCCGTCTTTAATAATTATAATCGCATCACAAGCTATAAGAACAATTTCCATCAGGTGTTAATAGTACTTATAAGTATTCACTAACTTATAACTGGAATACCCATAAATATGTGCATGGAATAATTAGTTAGCTCGTAGATAAAAATTGATACTACTCTTACTTGATTCTATGAAAATTTTTCAGTTAAACTATGCTTACTATTGTCTTCTACTAGCAAAGTCGAACCGTAGAAATACACTTTCTTCATGCTCCATAAAACTGATCCATAGACGGAAACGTATACTTAAAGAGACTAAGAATCCATTAAGTATATACTTGTCACAAATCAGCTTCGTGACAAGGATAACGTACAACAAATCTCTAAATTACTAAATTACTATAGTCTCCGGGATTCAGTATCCCTCTACTATCTCACAAGAATTTAGACGCCTTTGATTCTATGTTAAACTCAACTAGATAATTGAGAACTACTTTATTCAACTATCTGACGGGCTTATATACCCTTCTACAGCAGCTAACATTCACGAGTCCTCTTATAAAATACTTAGGCGAGAATATCTACTAACTAATTTTTCACACTTGTACTACAATATGTCCATTCACAGAATCATTTCAGTGCACATTACAGCACAGCATTAAATTTACTGTAACACATTTATAATTAGTGTAATTCCTATTGTAAGTAACTAGTTGTAATATATTATCACTATATTATATTAACCAAATTTAGATAGCTATTTCTTCACGGTAGTTCGTACCGTGACAGTACTATATTAAAGAAGTAAAAACTCTATTAGAAACTAAATCCCTATAATTTGAAGGTTTTTTAATTTGTTACTTATCTAAAATAAACTTAACAAACATACGGCGTTTGTAGAGGTAGTTGATAGTGATGGTATCGCTAGGCATATCACCTTATATATATATATTATGACGTTTAACTGACAGCTATGACGTTTCTTCCTGTACTTAAATTCAACCATATGGAATTATTAAATATAAATTACTACGTGTCAGTGGTGAATGAAATATATCAGCGTGACTGGCCAAGTGCGGTATTAAAATGCATACAATATTGCAACCATATTTTTTTGGACTATTTGAGTTCATATTAAACTCCAAGATATGAATGGTTTTGAATTTCAACTATCCTGCTAAATTTCAGGTAAGATGCTCAGATAGAGTATTAATACAATAGCATATACGTGTATCCCATGTACTGTAATTGAGGTTCCTTAACAAACTAATCGAAAGACTTCAACTCCCTGTTCTGCCATAGGCATTCCATAGCAAAGATGATGAGTTATAAAATAAATATAATTATTTGTAGGAAGTAGCCTTGATAAATTTTATGAAATTAGCATTTAGCCCTTCTACTAGCATATAATCTGATAGAAAGGTATAACTGCTAGCAATTACAGCATTGCTTGACTAATTTGCCACTAAAATGTAAACTTGGAATAGATAATATTTGGATAATATAATATCACCTAAATATCCCTTTTCTATTCGAATAGTGTTCATATTTGAAAGTATTTCATTGCCATTAAACCAAGTGTCGAATAATGTCGGGTTTATCAAGGCAGCAATACGTGCAACAACCGCAAATGATGCTGCAACCAGAACAGCAATTACAAGCAGCCCAGCAGCAACCTCAAATTGAATCACAAGTGCAAAGAATTCAACAATATTCAATGGCACAACAAGTACAAACAGAGCAACAGCAACCATCATTGGGACAGCAGATGTACATGCAGTCACAATCAATGTCACAATCTTATCCCATACAGCAATCACACATACAAATAACTTATCAGAAACAAGCTGCACAACAAAGTTGCTGCTACTCTTGCTGCTGCAGTAGACCTAGAATTTTGTCGAACCAAATGCATTCCGTCAACTTTAAACTTGGTATTTGCATGCTGATTGTTGGCGTAACTTCGCTGGTATTTGGCATTATTGGATTTTTTACCACTTCAGTCTACTACGCAAACGGTCCTTATCATTTCTATCATTTCAATGCATTGGTCTACAGTATATAGGTCCAAATATTTGGGCTGCAGTATTTGTAAGTCCTACTTATATAAAATTAGGACTACTACTGTTATATCGGTATTTCTTGTATTCTTGGGTGTCCCATCATTAAAGCTATCCGCCACACTTATGTTTTCTAAACTACAAAATGAACTCTTGCATCCAAATTATACTTTATAGTTCGATGATCACTCACCTGCTCAATTATTAAGATATTTATTATGGTAATTATTTACTGCCCTTGAGTGAATATCTAATTAAAAATTATATAGAATCATGATGAATGATTCTTGCACAAATAGTTACTTCTAGACAAGATTTTTTAATTTAACTAAGTATTATGACCGTCTGACACTAATCATTTAGACAATGAGAAAAAAAAATTAATAGGTAATATGTTTCATTAGTAAGATAGCTGAGCTTCTAAGTAGTGCAATATTTAGTCGAACTCGCTTTAATGGCTAATTAAGATAGCGTAAAGCACATCAATGCTGCTAATCTTTCCATTAGTGAATGTTAAGCGAACAGATGTTTATTTAAATTGCTTAAAACAATTATTAAGATAGCAGATCGTTTATTGATGTATTCTATATGGCTCTAATAGTAAGAGCTAAATCGGCATTCTTAACGTATCAATGGTTCTATTTACCGAGTAATTATCAAGACTTTTTAATTGCCTGGAGCATTAACTGAATCTTTAATATATTTATTAGTAAAAAATGCCGATAAATTGCATAACCTCAATGATGAGAAATGATTAATATTATACTTATTCGGTTTTTAAAGAATTGCTATTTATGCAATATTAGATAGGTTTTAAGATAAGTAATCTTCTTATTACAGATTTTTAGAGAGACAAAAATAGAGGACTAGCTGAGGTTGAATAGTTTTCGTTAGTAAAGTTAGTAATTTTATCAAAGTAAGTTTTAGTTAGGCATAAGTAAATGATTAACTTTTGGCGGCGTTGTAGTCACAAAGAATGCTAATCATCTTATTAGTACAATTTTCAGCTAGGTACAGCTAAATAATGAATTAATTGGCATTTCTAAAAATTCCTTTTAAAATTAAATTACAATTTTCCTCAAAACAATAGTTAGTCTTTCATCTTATAAATTCTCCTACAAAATATAAGCATGTACAGTATGTGAGTATCGGATTATATTTTATAGTAAGCCATCTTTTTAATAATAAAATGATTAAACTATTCTCATTTGAAATTATCTCAATAATTCATCAAATGCGTAATGTTTTCGTCTAATTTACCTTGCAGTACATCATCAATGGTGCTCTGGCAACAGCAGCAATTCGAAACAAAACCAACATTCACCTGGTTAGGGATATACCATATTTTGTTATCGCATATACCATTTCTATGATTAATTTATTAGTTATAAATATTATTAGTGTATAACTTACCATTTTGCTAGATATGTCTGATTTATAATGATGGCTATTATAATATTGTTAAAAACAGAAAAGATAAAACCAGTTGCTACTTACTGTAGTTTACTAGATTCATATTAAATCATCATTGCTAAGTGTTTATATACTTGAACGTGACCGATTTCGCATACGGTCACGTTCATACTCGAGGTAACCAACAAATTTATCTTAGACATCATTAATAGCAGCCAAATAAGGGTGTTAGAAGTGTTTTAAACATTTTTTCTGACCTAAGTCAAACCTTAACTTATATTTACTGATAATTATCTATCCGCTATAGATGAACAGCTTTTATGCCTTTACGATCATGAGCTTTATCTTTTCAATGGTTCATCTTGGCTTATGTATCGGTACAATATTTATTTATGGCACTAGATCGTCCTTGTGGTATAATACTGTGTCCATTATATTATCTTTCTTTGCACTTTCCATCGCCTTAACTTTCACAATAATTCTGAGCCGATATATCTATTGCAAGAAAAGCAACTCTGTAAGCAAATAACGAAAATGGCAAATTATGCATTATAAATGCTCCATTTTATGGACATCTTAAAGTCTGCTTCAGAGGCTTAAATTATTTAGTATTTATATGTGTATTGCAAGTGTACTGCTTGTAAATTCTAGGTTAAATAGCAATTTCAGGACCACAATAGAATTATAACATGCACTGAGGCATAACCTTCTTTTAAATTTTGACTATTATTCAATTAATAGAATATACCTGCTGTCCAGTTTTATAATCAGCCGGAAGTTGCTCTACCACCAAGGTTGATGCAAGCAGGTAGATAGTTTCTCTTTGAATTACAAGTTTTATCTGTATAGATTAGCAGATATCTTTAACTTTATTAATTTCTATTTACTCAAATTCATTAGGAACGGCCTATCCTTCTCCAGTCTATAGGAAAGACGAACAAATAACGCCGACTGCATACAATCCAGGTAATGTAGAAGCCATGTCTAAACCAATTCCACAAGAGCTGCCTCAATACTCTAGTGTTGTAAATCGGTAACATAACTGAATGGCATAAAAGAAATAAATGATATCATATTTTATCACAAGATTTAAATCATCAACGGTCTTAAGGCTGAATACATTTTTGAGTAACTACCATAGATTACTGGTTAAGGATCTTAATTTTATGCAACTGAAAATCAAGTAGATCATATAAGCGAATTTCATTTTTTCTTCAATGCTATATACAGTAAATATTTTCTAATTTGAATAATTTGTGTAGCGATATATCAAGTATTACTTCTCGGCTATTTAGTTCTAAAAATTAAGTCAGGGTAACTTATAATTTCTACAAGATCAATACGCAATCTTGTTGATTTAAAATTGTTTTTGCTTGATGCATTTGATCAAATCGAGGATGATACTACACTGCTTTGTATTTTATTTGATAGTATTAATTTTGGAATGGTTTTAGCTCATACAATATAAACGCTCTTTTAGAATACTTTGATTAATAAAAAATACCATTTTTAAGCTCGAATTGTATAATCTTCTATAACTATATTATGTCATGATTGAGTCTGACCTAAACTGGAAAGTAATCATAATCTGCCGACATAGCTGAGACTAAACTGGGATATGTATGACAGTTCTGTTTTACATGGGAACAAATTTATAAAAAGAAGTTCGTAGAATGTTCAATTTGGTACAACTATGGTTAGGAAGCTTACCGCTAGTGAACACGGCATCTGCTAAATCCTACTTGAATTTCTCTACCACCAGAGTAAAAAATAACCAGGAATATCTAAAGCGAAATTTCCTTTATAAGGGGAAAAAGTTCATAATAGGAATTCCGCAGAACTTTCAAAGCGACACAACTTATAGTAAGAAAGCTGTACACGAACCTTACATTTGCGTAATTTTGCTGAAATTTTAAATTTTGTCATAGACAGTCATGATACTGATAGCTGATTCTTACATAAGCAAATTTACCGAGATACAGTAAATATTGGTACGTACTAAGTTAGCTTCAAATCTCAGCAGTACACCGGTGTCTATTTGTATGTTTACTTTTACGGTTTGATATTGATTACGAACTGAATTACTTTGAAACAACATAAAACTATATCTAAAACTATGACGGAACTAATTAACTGTTTGTATGTACATTCAAATCTGTAATTACTATTTTACCATTATGGAAATGCTTATAGTTTTGGAAATTGTTGATGACCAACTACAGTCCGTCGTTAAAGTTAATATTAGCTATTTCTTTAATAATTACTACTTAAGCTTAGAGCATTACTTATAATTTTCAAAGATTAGACGTTAACAATTTAAACATCATGACTGACAACTAAGAGAACCTAAGTTTAACCAAGAAGGCAACACTGATAAATAAATAATACGAAAGGAGATTTTCGTTAGTAATGTAGATACAGTTTCTAAATTATAAGTTCACTAAAATTTTAACTCATTCTGGTTCACTAAAGTAAAATACAAATTTAAGAGGTACTATTTTTGGATTCGATTGTATAATATGTAGGTAGGCTGGTTTAAGAGCCTATTCTGCAGACATAACTTAAAAATGATTCATAAATAACGTACAAAAAGCGAAAAAATTTATTAGTGATTGTATAAGGAACACTTTTGTACAATTATAAGTAACTATGCTGATATTTTGATTAATTTTGTAAATTTGTCTCAAACATAGTCATTTGATAGCGTACTTATGAATAATTTATAATAGAATGTAGAGGTAAAATAGAAGCAAATCAAACTATTGGTTGAAGTTTATTCTAAAAGATATTTTTATATTCTCTTATCTGTTCTATATATCTAGGCAAAAATAGTGTTCTTCTATTGCTATATCAAACGCAAAATTTAATATGGGTAATGAAATTTTAAAAATATGTTAGCTACTTTAGTAATGTTTGCTATATTTATAATACTGGTCTACATTAAAAAATTCTCATATTGCCATACATTTTCAGTTGATTCCATAAAACTATTTTACTGAATACAATGAAATTCGTTAAATCTTAAGAATTTAGTTGCCGAGCTACCTACTAGATAAGAATACTTTTGGATAGGTGAAACCTAATTTGCACCACGATACTCAAGCATATAAGTAGTCCAAAATGCAATTCACAAAGTAAGTTAATATTTACTTGTTAGATTTCAATGAAATCTTAATACTTTAGCTCTGTATTGATGGAAAATGAAGCAGAAAAAGCTAAAGTAGGAGAATTATATAATTTTATATCTTTTAACCTACTTTTACGTATCAATCATCTTTCAATGCAAGGCTAAAATATTTTTAAAATTCATCCTATTATGCATCAATATTAGTATTTTACACGTTAATTACCTTTAGAGTAGCTCATAAATTGTTTTTTAATTACGCAACTTGTGCTTATATTCTTTCTTTAGTAATACAAAATGCTATCATAACACACAAACTTCACTAGCTAAAGTTATGGCATTGATCTGGGCTATACTATTTCATATGGTAAATTTTTACATATCCATATTAAGACTTACAAAAAAGACTATACGTTATTAAATATTGTATACTCACCCAATTTTACCTTGCAATTATAATCACTTATTTTTATAATACTGTACATAGCAATTTCTTTAACTGATTGACTTGCTGAAATCATATAAATTTTTTAGATTAGTTACTAACCACTGCTATAACTTTATAATAATCTTCTCTTCTTAAAAGTATGACGAAAGCTATACTGAATGTAAAGGCAGATAATGCTATGCTCAATGATATAAGTTTGTACCAATAGATAGCTCGAGTATATCAGTAAAGCATGAAGCCAGAACTGAGACCAATATGTACACCAGAGAGAATTAAGCTAAGCATGGATGAAATTGAAAAGTAATTCATCTATTGAAAATAGCAAGAAAAAATGTTTAAGAATCGGTAAGGTAGGACAACGTAAAAGACTGTTATATTTTATATACTGTAGTGGTATCGACATCACACGAACGTACTATTCATACACTATTTTACTGCTCACAAGACACAGTTGCAAAGATGCCCCAAACTGCATACTGCAATGAAATATAAATGAAGACAAATATTGTAATTGATCATAGGCTTCGTATAATAGCTTAAGGAAAATCCACGCAGGAATAAGTAAAAAACATGCTCAATAAAATGGAAACGGAAATATATTTTGGGTATGGAATAAGATATAATTGAAAAAAATTCCTTTCAGGAAAATAGTTTTAACATCCAACGAGTAGTGAAAATTCCAATGATCCCAAATCCTACACTCGCAACGCCAGTCAGACATAATACGATACCAAGTCTTAACTGAGCGGCATGAAGATGCAAGGGCAAAGATTTCTCGCATGGTATACAACAATTTTCATTAATAGCTTCGTCGTGATTAATTATTTGAGGCGTCTGACCTGGTAACATTTTAGTAAGAGTTTTCGTTTCTTGTGCATCTTGGACATATTTCACTAGGACAGGAGTAGCCATCCTGCTTTGAAATACTTTAATTTTATTGTTAGCTCTACAAGGGTAAATCAAACATAGGTTCCTCATTATATCTTGGGTTCACAAAACAACTTTCGTGAACGTACCTAAACTAGTCTATCTACTCTTAAGGTTTCCCGACTAACTCCGGAGATCCTCAGTAAAGGAAAACTAACTTATTCCTATACCATAGACAACGAGTCCAACGATAGGTTTAGGTTATTAAATATTTTATTACCAGCTATTGCAACTTAGTACCAGTGTACTCTAGCGTAGCCTTCGTGGAACTCAGATTAAAAAGTAATGATCAAGCTTATATACAGTTTCATATATCACACAAATAAGATCGGTACTAATCTTTGACATTAAATTATAGAATGTACAATACAGATCCATACAGGCTTACTATAGATTCGACTAGCTCGAGTGTTACTTATCACTTGTCACAAATTAATATTATTAATTAGCACCTTATTAACTAACATAATAATCTTTACAGCTTGACATCTTAATTGCTAACACCATATCCACGCTGTATATTACTAGGATAATTAATAACAAAACTCAATTAACAACTAGGTTGTTGCCGTGATCGGCAACCTCCATAATAATATTGTTACACATTTTAGATCAAAATATTATTCATTTCGGAGCGAGCTCCGTCACACTTGGATATTAGAACAATAAATTTCGCACTAAACTTTAGCAGCCTTAATTGAAGTATTTAATTTTTTAGCACCTTTTATCTTACTCAGTGATCGATTTTTATTTGCTGAAATAATGAATACTAATCGATTGCGCCAAATACTTGACTATGAATTGATCAAAATAATCCGATCTGCATTGAATAAATAAATTTTGAGAGAAAGGTTTTTGCTTTTTCCATACTGACTTTCGATAGACGAATTCTTCATTGTATTTAAACTTTTGATCACGTTGAATAAGGTTTTTATTTCATATTGTTTGCTACTCTCTACCCAGCATTGCAATGGCGATATATGGAAGATAGATTTTGTGTGAAGGAACCGCAATGCACTTAACTAGCACTGAATGATATATACTGATATTTTCTCTAAATCATGTGATCTGAAGACTCTACAAAAGCCATAATGACTACGATCGATACTGTAGATAGGCTTTTAATTAATTTTAATGACAGTCTGAGAAAGATTATTAACAAATCATACAGAATCTATTGAAAAATTAATGAATAAATTCATCACAATATATAATTAGGATCATTTCAACACATTCCACTATATTTCGTTGACAATGCAGCTCATCAATTTTTGACAGATACTTTAAAGACGAAAATATTTCATTATTACTAAATTTCTAATTAATCAAGATTTGCTGATATACAATATATATTATTGCTAGGTAATAACTTATTATTTTTACAGCATTTTTCTTCATTTTCAAGTATAATTCTTTAAGTACATGTCATTAAAATGATAATGTGATTGCCATGCTGTCAGTATTTAATAACAAACGCATTAAAAATTCCGTTTTTCTTTTCCTTGACTCATTGCTAACAGACAAAAAGCAATAGTAGCATGGATGCTAGCTGTCACGGTACGAACCACCATGAAGAGTTAATAACTAAATTAGTGTTTAACATTTATATATGGACTAATAATGACTTATAGTAAGAACTACGGTAGTTATTATTTTGTTGCAGTAAATTATGCTATTGCAGTAAGAGATTTCATAAGGTAACTAATATGAATTGATTATAGTGTTATGTCTTGTAACGCTTGTGATGAATATCCTGAAGATATTCAATTATAGATAATACATACCATAAATAATTCTGTGTGTGGACATACTGAAGTCTAATTATCTAGAATCGTTCAGTACATGTCCAAAATTATGAATAATGTCTTTATTAATTTAGCTAACCAATATGAGCTGAATTTTATGAACTGTTATGACTCATACATGATAGCTGCTGCCGAAGGGTATTTAAGCTCGGCAGATAGTTGAATAAAAGAAGAGTTTTATAGTTGTTTTAACGTAGAAGCAAAGGCGTCTAAATTCTTGTGCGGTAGCTACATATCTTTCACTTCCTCATCGGACAAGGCGGTAAGTTATTCCGTCCTCTGGCTTTCAGCATCTTCGGTTAACAGGTTTCAATCTACGCTTGAGTGAGCCATCTTCACTTATCGGCGTATCAGTTGATCAGGTTATCTTCGTAGACTCTTCTGACTTCTTTACAAGAACTGAAATTGGTCTTCTTACCTTTTTCTTGAGGTCAGTTTGTCGAGTGCTAGCGTACCAAGGAGTTCCAAGTTTTAGGGCAAAGTGGTTTCTTCTTCGGATCCCACCGCTGCCACCAGTGTCACAAAACAGCTTTCGTGAACGTACCTAAACTAGTCTATCTACTCTTATGGTTCTCCGACTAACTCCGGAGATCCTCAGTAAGGGAAAACTAACTTATTCCTATACTATAGTAATCAAGTCAAAACGATAGGTTTAGGTTAATAAATATCTTTATTACTAGCTTGCTTACGTTTGTACCAGTGTACCTTACGTTAGCCTCAGTGGAGCTGAGATTAAAAAGTAATAATCAAGCTTATATACATTTTCATATGTCACACAAATAAGATCGGTGCTAATCTTTCACATTAAATTATATATTGTGCAATACAGGCTTACTATAGATCCGACTAGATCGAGTGTCACTTATTACTTGCCACAAATTAATATTATTAATTAGCACCTTATTTACTAACATAATAATCTTCACAGTTTGACATTTTAATTGCTAACACCATATCCACGCTTGATATTGCTACAATAATTAATAACAAAACTCAATTAACAACTAGGTTGTTGTCGAGAACGGCAAACCTCTATAATAACATTATTAAACGTATTAGATCAAAATATTATTCATTTCGGAGCGAGCTCCGTCACAACATGGTTTGTTCATCTTAGTTAAGTAGGTAAACTTAAAGTCTACGTAAATACTGTAGCTTTTATCCCATTGGATTATTGATGGTCCACTACAAAATATTGTTAATAAGAATAATCTTGACAATTATAAAATAAGATAAAAATGTTACTATGCTGATTGTAGCTGCTAATGCTACGAAAATTATATAAAAATCCAGCTTTAAGTTATTGTAATACTTCTTTCTAGAAGTCTTTCTTCCTGCTAAATTTGGCTAGAATAGAGCTGCGAGTAGATTATCATTGTATAAAGGTCTTGTAAGATCCTAATTTTCTACAAATTTTGTAATTTTACGATCAGTTTAATCATAGCCTCACATGATCCAAATTAAGGGGGCTAGCAGTATGGATTTATTTTAATTGCAACCTGCAAATCTGAAATTATAATATTAACAGATGAGACTATAGTTGAAATATGTTCACTTTATTCAAAGGGCATTCGATGAATAAAATCGTTATAATATTTAATCGGTTATTATTTATTGATTTTGCCGTCTATTCGAATCTTGGATATTACACAAACTACCTACAAAGATTTTTAAAGCTTTCACAAATGATTCATCTATGAATAATAACGTCTTTATGATAACATTTAAAAGACTTGCTAAAATAAGCTATATGTTTTACGAATGATATTACTGCAATATGTTATCTCAGCACAAAACAAATCGTTAGCCTTATTAAAAGAATAAAAAGATTACTAAAGAAAATTTGGTAAAGAACGAAGCTCTTTGCATTACAATTATTGTGGAATTCATACAGTAAGTTGATAATTACGTAAGGGTAAAAGTATATGTATATAATATTTAGTTGCTATGAATTTATCCATTTTGATGTATTCCATTATAATTAGAATTTCAGAATCTTATTTTGTCTTAATGGCATAAATTAGGGATTACCACCCATAGTTTTTGTAGGTTCTGACTGATTGGTGGAAATCTGATTCGGGACTGCTGTGTACGGCCCAGGTTGAATAGCTTGCGTATATGTTGCCTGAGCGGGTTGGTATTGTATAGGCACTTTAATTATAAATAAGCATACAAAATCGAAATAGTTTATCAAGTATCATGCTTGAAATGATAATAAAAAATAGTATAAAGAGTAATTTGATAGTTTAATGTAGCTAATCCTATAGTGATATTACATTGCAAGCAGTTATTTGATGACATTATCATAATTTTATCCGGAGAAAGAAAATTCATAATAATAAATCTAGAATTATTTTTATCAATTAAAAAGCTATTTCATATCACTATACGATATGGGCGGACCATATTAAGCCATTTCCAATTGTCAAGTAAATCAGGCAGATTCTAAATTATAAATGCGTTTTAGTTAATCCTGAAATTGCTATTACCTTGCTGATTTGGATATTGTTGCATTGTTATAACGTGAGTTGCCGATTGATAGTGTGCAGAATGAGCACCCTGAATCAAAAATCATGGTATACCCGTATGTTAATGTGATATAGATGAGTTACCAATTGAATTGCTAATGAGATTATTTGTCTTTTCAAATACTACAGATGGTGATTTAATAGAAATTGAAGCTTTTATCACAGAATAGAACTATTAACGGTAGCTTCATTATTTGAATTCGTATGCGAAGTGGAATAATAACAAAGTAAAAAACAATTCTACTCTGCAACGTCCAGTTATCTTATAATCAGCTTCTGAATATTGGAATGAAGATACTAGATATGGTTACTAACCCCAGGATAAGATTTGCAATAGAGTTCTCTACTGAGTATTACAAGGAAAGTTAAAGTGGTAGCAGAGCCAGTTACTGCTAAGGCCAAAGATACAATGTTGAACCAGATAGAAGGAAGAGTACTACGACCAATCAAATAACCAAAACTGATGCCAACGTGACCAATGGAGGATACGAAACCCAAAATGGAGAATGCATACAAACTATTCATCTATTGTAATTAATATAAGTGAAATGGCAATCTTAAGCAAGCAGCGATGTCTTCCTTCTTTTTAAGTAATAAATTGGATCTTATTTATATATATACTGTCTGTAAGGTTGTATAAATATTTTGTGATCATTTAGAATTTACCAGATGAATGCTGGCTGCTTTTTGTTTCTTGTGATTTGCAATGGCAAAGATACCTGCCAACAGATACTGTTGCAAAAGTAATTCAAAATATTAGCTGAATACAATTCTGATTTTGAAGTTCATGCAAAACTGTAACTTATATAAAGGTAGGTTTAACAGATATCCTGAATAAATACATCGCTGTTAACAGTATCGTAGAACGGAGATAAGAAAGACTTGGAATACAGTGTTCATTTGAAAAAGAACATATTAATATGACTATGAAAGCGATAATAGTAGAAGCAGTTAGGAAGACAGCGGTCTTCTGGCGCTTATAGGTACGAACTAGTCATCGGTGAAATTTAAAAATACATGAAGATTAGATCAAGGAAATATTACTCAGGAAAGTTTGCTTATCAATACTTACAAACAATCCAGCCCAAATACCGCAAGCGAAAAAGGTAGTTGGATTGTAGATTAAATATGTATAATTATAGCCATTGCCACTATAAGTATGGACAGTATAGGTGGTAAAAAATCCAACAATTTCGAGTATTAAACTCACAAGACCAGTCACAAGTAATGTAACACCAAGCCCCAGTTGTGCTGGTCGAAGTTCCTCTGACAATGCCTTCTCACGCGGTATACAGCAAGATGTACTAACTCTCTGAGTTTCGTATGTTATTTGAGGTTGTTGTACTACTGTACATGGTACTGGTTGTTGATTGTATTGCGGTCGGATTACAGCTGCCATTTTGTTCTAATACACATTGATTGATTTAAAGCTTGCTTTTTACAGGATGCTCATAACTCTTCCAATTGCCGATAAGATAGGTTATATACTATTTACTACTTAGCCCTGCAGCTATCTACTGAGCATTTAAAGTCTTCTAATATACTGCTTGGAAGGCATTAAATACTCTAAAATTTATAAAATTATGCCTAATAACTGCTATAATGATTACTATGATTGTTATAATTTAATCTTTAACATGGTAATTTTAAATAGATTTGATTGAAATTCGAAAGGTGCATTTCTAATAAAGTAACTATATTCACTTACCTTCAAATTTGTGTTCTCTTCGTTATTCAAGAAAAATGTTTTAATCGTTAACCTTTATATAATGCTGCTTTCTGATTGTTGTATTATGACGTAGGATCCATAAGTCCCTCTGATGGAAGCATACTTAATGAATTTATCCATCACAATAGCTAGAAAGATTATTATTTACTATTATAGCAAATAGCTTAATTTTATATAGAATGGAGAACTCTATTATCAATATATTCATATATGATATTTAACTTTTACACCCTTTATGCAATCTATTATAATTTCGTTTTAGCTACTTTATGCACATTATTTTACTAGATATATTATAATTCGATTTTCTAAATTTAATATCCGTTAGAGCATGAGCTCTGCATTGTTATTTGCTTTTATTCAAAAGCAGTCTCACATGTGCATAATACATATGTAAATTTGTAGCTCTGTAACGTAATTTATTTTTATGGTCTACTTATCATTATATTATTTGCTAATATAAAAGGCATTATATTGTTGCTGATTTCATAGTCCGATATAGTCGACCAAGTAAATAATTTAAACGTCATTTATCGCTACCTATGGATTAATCATCGTTTTACATGAGGAGTCCTTTCTATCAAAATTTTGTAGTGAAATAACGTAGAAGGTTGATAATATCCGCTACACTGCTTGAATTCAAGTTTCTTTGTGGCGATATTATGCAAAGAATTAATGTAACTGTAAATCTTTAGAGGCTTATCTTAATATGTTGAGATTTCTTGCTAAGATCTTGCTATAATATCAATAATAGGATGGCAAGACTTGATAACATAACATTAAGTTATGAATAATAAAAGAACATGAGGTAATAAATCACTTGAATTGCAGATTTTGCAAAAATCATTGCCTGATATCAAACATGCTAAACTACTTGATTGGAGAACTTTGAGTTACTGCTTGAATTAAATTCAAAAATTAGCTTTACCAATAAGAAGATTTACCATTGTACAGGTTGTATTTTGCTTATTCTATGATTCCAAAGTGTTACTTATTAGTACTTTTTCAAAAATTATATAAGCTGCGACTCCAATAGATGCACGGTTTGAAATCTGATACTAAAAAACGCGCTTTGAAATTGAACCAAGTCTAGTATGAGCAATAGCACTAATTATCCCAGCTACTAAATACCGATGCAATTATTGGATATTTGTACAAGCTGCTCTTTACTTGCAAATTTGGGTTTTATTATTCTTTAAATGGACTATTATGATCGAATCGAAAGATTTGTATGAATTTAATAAATCAATTCCTTCATAAATTGCAGTAATATCGAGATATAAAGGGAAAAAGTACGAAAAGATCTACTCAATCTGATATTCTAATTATTCTTTTCTGTTCTTTTTATTTAATTCTGTAAAATATCTCAGGTAACTTTATAGAACTTTTATGGACATATCGTCTATTGATTATTAGGAATTGACTTAGAATATATAGATGAGTCTAAACGACTATAGTTAAACCAATATTACATTTAATAAGTAAGTACTCATGTGCTGTAAGATAGATAGACGGAACATTGGTCCAAATTCAGCCTATCTTATGACATGTCATCTGAAGCAGCCCTATAAATTGCGGCCATAAAGGTAATTACAAGCGAAGACGACTTTGATGAGTACATTTCGGTATTAAAATAATCAGAAGTACTATCTAGTCTATATTACTTTATATCAGCTTGTAAGCTCATCAAATAAATTGTACTTTTCGGATCGATGTTATTAAGGAACCCCGTATTAAGTGCGAGCTACTTAACCATGAAAATTGAATGTTCATATATCCATCATCCTGCATGTTTCAACTTTGTCGTAGCTACTTTCACTTCTTTTGTTAGATGATGTTGATCATTCATATTTATGTTCACTTAGGCTATAAGCGCTAGAATGCATTGTACGCAATTACAAAAGTTCATGATACGTACTTATATCTCATTTAGCTATTTGATTTACCAGCATGGTATATATTAAATGCATTCTACGACATGCAAGTTCTATGACGTAGGTCAGTTGTTAATGATAAATTACGTTATCATTCTTGGAATGAATGAACGTAAGTTAGACCTTGAGTCGAAATATTCTAAATCAAAAGTATTATCAAATTTATAAATGATCGTATCATCAACAGAAGCCTTTTTAATGATGGCAAAGAGTTGTCAAATAGATTTTAATTTTGGTATTTATAATTAAACCCTGAATATTAATTCAAGACATTTACTAAATTTAACGATACTGGTTCTTCATTATAAGGTCTGGTAACGTTTTCAAAGATTGAAACCAAATGCAATTAAAGTAAAAACTATTAAAAGTTCCATTCTGTATTTAATAGCTATCATCATTAGAAGGTTGATTTTTATTATTATGTGATGTACAAAGAATTGGACTACTATAAAATGGATTAAAATAGTGAGAAATTTTCACTAAAAAGTAAATTTGCGGTTTGGCTTCGACAATTTAACTTACGGAAGAGACGATGGGTCCCAATCCTATTTTATCAAGGATATAATTGAGTGGTATTTTTGCACTTACTAACGAGCGGTAGCTTTCAAAGATTTTATTAAAATATTTCTCTACAGTGTGTATTCAATATTAAGCTACGTAACAAATGCCATAATTATATGATTATAAAATTTGTAGTAATTGTAAATAATCGTCGGAGAAATTTAACGAGGTATTACTTAGAAAGTTTGCAACCGGAGCTAATCTTAACTGTCATACATATTTTTATATGTAATTCTAGACTATTCCGAAAAATTATTTGCAATCCCGATTCTAAATTACAATTAAATGATTAAGATCAAACTAGCCATATTAAATGAAATGAAATGAAAAGTGTAGAAATCAAGCCACAAAACTTTTAACAAACTTTGATTCTACTTTCACAGCACTCTGGTCGACTTAACGAACTTTGATACCAAATAAAATTGGGGAAATAACCAATCAATAATTTATTAAGAAAATGTGAGAGAATCTGATCAAACAATCTTCCAAGTACTGAATTCTAAGTATTATAAGTCAAGAAATAAAAACAACTGAGTTGAAACTGTCAACAACCAAACAATCTAACAAAAGAAGGACGTTTTCACTCACAACAAACAGTTCGACTTAGATGGTCTTTAAAATCCAGCAAGTTTTTCAAAAGAATTTTCTTTTACTTTCTACTCTAAATATTTTGATTACACTATCATTTATAGACTTTGTAGAGCAGTCAGTGGTATTTAAAACTAAATTTTTATTAACCAATCGCTCTTAAGATTCACTTTAGAAAACTACTTTGCACCACTTAAGAAAACAAATATCATTCAAAGTTCAGACGCGATTTACCGTATGATTCCCTTACAAAACACTATAAAACCATCAAACTAACTATAAAATAATCATTAATACATTATAAAAATCTAAAAATTAGCCTTTAAACATCAAGATTTAGCCCTAAAAATAGCATTCTAGCTACTTTACAATCAACACAACCTCTGCCATTTGCCATCTTATTTTTTATTTTCTAAGCTAAACTTTCCTAATGTAACTTGCATGATATTGTACGATAACTGTACGATTATAACCCAAATTGCAGTACTTTACCGTCATGTTATAAATCCCCTTTCTCTATGGATAGGGTTTTCTTACTAAGTCAAATTCATTTACAATCCCAATAGACTATCAAACGCACTTTCTTAAGGTTAGAAGATTGCTCCTAGGTTATTTCTATAGTAATCTATACAACACTTTGTAAAATAATGAAGAAAACATGGCGATATCACGATTTGGCATGGTAAAATTTAAAGATACTACCACTTTCAAGGTATTTTCTATAGTAAGTTAAAATATTCACATCCTAAAAGCTATAAAGGACTCTGCTCTTTGTCCTTTACGACATAAATTTCTGTAAAATTTATTAAAGACTTACTAATTCGTCTTATCAAAAAACAGTAAAAATAATTAAATAGTTTAAACTAATGAAATTGAAGTAGCTAAGGATTACATCCAAGCAAAAATATGTTCTCCTAGAAGTAAAGTTATAATTGTTCAGGAATATATTTAACGATGGCACTATTACTACTAAAGGATAAGACTGTATGTGGCATTCAGTCGTTATAAATTAGTTGGAATTCTTTTATTACAAATTATACTAGAATGACATTATTGACTATCATTTTATCGTATTGAGCATTATTAGCCATAGATTTTGTAGGCTATCATTGAGTCAAGGAACACTAATTAAGAGCTACAGTATATGGTTGTGATATATACCGATCACGAAATTCCAAATTTTAGAAAAATAAGAGCTTTATGGAATCTTATACAAAGATTTACAACACACAACTCTACTCTAGCCGAATACTACTACTAAAGACTTCTATAACGAACTAACAGAATAATCTAAAGTTGCATGCTTTTATACTTTTCGTAGCATTCGCAGCTACAATCCGTACGCCAACCTTTTACCTTATTTTACGCGTAGTTAAATTATTCTCAGTAACACTATTCTACTATGGACCATCATTAATCCGATTTGGATATGACTGCAGTATTTACGTAGGCATTATTCACACCAGTCAAAGTATAATGAATTAACCATATCCTAATATATGATTTACAGTTCCATTTTTACCTATAACCTTATGAGTAACTCAACACCTTACTGTATATAGTCATCTGTACTCTAGCATAGAGTCTATAACACTACAGTCTATAGTTATGGCTACCAAATATATCTTAGAATAAATATAGAAGTTACCTTACCGTACATTATACTAAACATGGCTAACAGTCTACAATCACTATACTAAGTTACATTACAATGGTCCAGGTTGAGCCATTTGCACATTGACTTGCTGAATGGGATGGTACTGCATGGGGACTTCAGTTATGGGTACATAAATATAGAGGCAAAAAATTAAAAATTTGTAGTTTATTAATGATTTCAAAGAATACGTGCGTTTACTTGCAATCGAATAGAAACTACTTTGATAACATGCAACTTATTTGCTACTGAGTACAATTTGAGCAGTTATTTAACGATACAGTGATAGGTTGATTTACAGTAATACATACTTACACAATAATAGATACATAGATACTTGTACTATAGCATATCCTTGCATATTCTTGTATAGTAAACGACAAGCGCATGTACTTTTATATATTCTTTTATATTGTTTTATAGGCGAGTTTATGTTATGAAGTATTTTTTCATGTTTTGCTATTCATTTTACCGAGCTATCAACATTTGTTAAGTATATTAAGCGACTTATAAAACATTGCCGTATTTAACATTAAGATAATCATTACCTAAAAGTACGATGCAAGCTAGAGATACAGCAAAGCCAATTACTCCCAGGCCCAATGATACGATATTAAACCAGATAGAATGATAAGTACCATAGGAAAAAATAAATCCAAAACTGACGCCAATGTGAGGAACTGAGAGGATGATGCTTATAATGCAGAAGGCATAGAAGCAATTTATCTATTAAAAATTACAACAAGTAAACTAATATTATTTTAGGTACATAATCCTGTTTTTCTCTTTCCAAGTATAAAATTTTGTCTTTTTATAACTAAAAGTCTAAAGTATTCTGTGAGTGATGGATAGTCAGTTAAAATTACCAAGTGAATACTGTTTTCTTTCTTGCGGGTTGTAAGAGCGAAGATACCACCTAGTAGGTACTATAAGAAATAAGAGTGATTCAAACCATTTGTTGAAAGTTGAGCTGCGATAGATTTAGACGAGATTTTAAAAGAGACTATCCAAACTTTAATAGAACTTTTATGGTATCACTTATCCTGTATTTCAAGTGCAAAATGGCAGTCATGTCAAATAAACTATCCAAAACGGTACCATACTTTTTATCACGTAATAAAGTTGGATAAATACTCAAAAGCAGGTAAGAAAAATAGAAAACCATATGATGCTTTTATTGCAAATATGACGATGGTAGTAGTCATAAAAGCAGTAAGAAAATTACCCACTTGCACTTGTTGACAATAATCAAACACTTAAACTATGGGAATTAAGCAAATCCGATATTCAGATTGAAGGAAAGCTAACTGTAGTACACGTATCAAAGCTTACAAAGACTCCTGCCCAAATGTCTGCGCCTATCCAAGGAGTCATATTGTAGATATAATATGTTGAATTGTAACTAATACCCTGGTAGGTATAAAGATAAGAGTTGGTGAAAAATCCAATGATTCCGACTAGAAGACTTGTAAGACCGATTAGGACTAATATTATTCCAAGTCCAAACTGTGCAGGTTGAAGTTTGAACGGCAACGACTTCTTACTTGGAATACAACAAGATGTAGTAACAACTTGATCTTGATACATTACTTGCGGCTGCTGCGCTGTCATAATCTGTGCTGGTTGTAGTAGTATTTGTGGTTGTTGAATAAATTGTGGTTGAGTTGGTAGTGCCATTTTGTTCTAAGGTACACCGATCTTGTTGCTGATACTATGAAACGATTATATTCCTATTAATTACTTAATTTATTTGATAGTAATGGTAATAAAAGCTACTTTAGTTACACTGTTTTATTGATATTTGCTGAGTATTTGCAATCTTCTAATATCTACCTAATCTAGATAGAAACTATTGAATAAAGTGGAATAGATATGATATTAAATGATTACTGTAAGAATACTATATCAATTCCTAAGTCAAATCTTTTATATCTAGATTTAAAGCATTTCTAAAAGCTCCACATCCTTTCCGTCATCGTTACTTACTTTCGATAAACGACTATTCGCTATTCGTTTGTTCCGTTAAATGCCGTCTAATAATTATTGTATCTTTTATATATTACATATATATACAGTATGAGACGCTGCATAGCTTATCTGCGGTCGAGATTAATTCACTCTTTTAATAAAGTAGACATGTGATATAATAGCTAGAAACAAAATTAGAATAACTATAAAAAACTATAAAATTCTATTTTAGTATTAGGTGAATGCCTATTATTAACAGACTCATAATATCAATAAGCATTAAAGATTGCCCGTGAGTGGATGGTGCTAACATTAAAGTCAATATGAAGTTTAAAATAGAATTGATAGAATACGTAATCGGCTATATATTAATGATCTACTCATAAATAATTCATAAGATATCATAAAAGCACATGCGCTACATTGTTGTTGACTTTTAACCAATTGCAGCCATGCAAGTAGATCATTTGTGCAACATTGCTTCAAACTAGATGCTCCAAGTATAGTTGTCATCACGTCGTAAGAAGTCTATTCCTATAAAATTCTTAATTAAATATAGTAGCTATATCGGCGACCGATAAGAGCTATAAGGTACCGTAAGATACCTGCCTTCTATAAGCAATTACATAAGTTATAGGGCTAGTTTTAGTCTTAAACGGTTGTATAACTAAGAGATCTAGCACTTAAACTAAGGAAGAGCACAAAAGAAAAATACTCGTAAACTACAGTGTTGCGCTTTGATAATGGAGTATTGACGCTTTAGCTCTCGTAATATAGAAAACAAAGAAATATATGCAATATACTAGCGTTACAAATATTAATTTGATCAATTCTTCAACATTTATATTTTTATAACAGTAACATTACAATCTCACCCGGAATGGGCCCAAAATAAACTAGTTTCTTCTGGTAGAAACTATTTGACTAGATTTAAATTAATTTAACTTCATTTGTAGTTCTGCTGTAAATTTAGGCACATCATAAACATTTGCGATTTCACTATTAGAAAATTGCCACTTCGAAAGAGGCAATTTTTACTTCGAGAAATTTTGGTATAGCATAAAATTTATGAGACTTGAAAGTTGTGAAATCAGTGATTTATTGTCTCATTAAGACTTACAAGCAAGGTAATTACCAGAAACTACAAATTCGATCATTTAGCTTAAGAATCTCAGTCATAACCTTATCAAAAGCACGTTTGCTATTGCGGTGGAATTCTAAACTATCGATACATCATAATGACGTCTAGCGATATAAAATGTGACCTATTGTACCTATAGTCATTCTAAACAATTTTCAAAATATTTCAATAATGAGCGGCAATTGTAAACCATATTTTCTGTATGTTAAGAGAAATATTTCATCAATGTATGATAACAATTCTTCTTGATTTAACTAAAGACGAAATGACTGACACCTATACCGCAATGAATTAAATATTCCCGTACTATACTGCAATTAATTTTTGGTACAACTAATAAAATTAGTCACTTTAAGGATGAGGGTATGAAATCTAGTCGATTCTAATTGATTAGAATTGATAAAATTATAGTACAGAGAAAGATTTTGTAATTCTCTATTTTCAGCATTGAGGCAAAGAATTTAGGCATCACCACTCGCAGTTTTTACTGGTTCTGGCTGAATAGTAGCAGTTTGAGTTTGAGTAGGGGCTACAGTATACCCCCCAACAGGCGCAACTTGCGTGTACGTTGGTTGAGCGGGTTGGTATTGCATTATGACTTGATCATTAATATGAAAACAAGAAAATTAGTATTTGCTACACTAATTATTCTATTTAAATTATCTGTGCATAATCTTACGCAAACTACCATACTTAAACTATTTAACTTAACCTTAAGAGATATCATAAACACACGAAAAATATCACACTTAATGCTACTGAAATGAGATAATTCATAAATGCATGGATGGAAGAGGTAAAATCTTTCCATAAATAGAAAAGGCAAACTCTTTCCCTAATAGCATAGTATCCTCTGACAACACATGAATATTACAATTGATTTGATTTTCTTTACAAAATGATCATAGTATCAATTAGAGGATAGTCAGGAATAGCCTACAGATCACAATTTGTGATCATATTTAACATGAAATTATTATTACCTGGTTGGTTAGGATATTGTTGGTTAGGGTATTGTTGGTTAGGATATTGCTGCACAGTTAGAACTTGACTTTTACCTTGAAATTGGACTGTGTAAGCACCCTAAAATTGAGGCCATGATATCAATATATCTATTTATGATTACTCAACAAATTCATATACATATTTTAATCTATAAATCAGTAATAAATGCGAGCCAAAAATGGCTATTTAATAAGTGAAATTAAAGCATGAACATAGAAAGCTTGATATGTACAGTATCATATGCAGTCTTATAAAGGATTAATTTTTTAACGAAGAGCAAGAACTGAAGAAATTTATTATTTTGAGATAAAATTTTCATATTTTATAAGATACTGAAATTGTTTCACTAACCGGTGGGGTAGGTTTACAATAAATTTCTTTACTTAAAAGTATGATGAAAGTCAAACTGCAAGAAAAGCCAATTAATGCAAAAATCATTGAAACAATGTTGAACCATTCCGTGTAACGAGCGCCGTAGTTAAACATAAAGCCAAGGCTTAAGCCAAAGTGAGGTAATGATAATATAAAGCTCATTATCGAGAAAGCATAGAAGGTGTTCATCTATTAAAAATTACAACAGCCAGATAAAATGAAGTAATTAGTTGTAACGATCTTTCCAGTCGTTAAGGTAATTATAAGTAGGTAATTAGAATTTAATTGTTACAGTTTGGAATGTTTTACGCGCATTGTATTTGATAATCAGAATTACCTGATGAACGTCGTTTTGTTTCTTGTAAGTAACAGCGGCTAAGATTCCACATATGAAATACTGCAGCAAAAAGATTTCGAAACTTGAGTTAAAATTTATCTTATTTCGATGTTATGATACATTTTCAAAATGTGACAACAATACTAAGGCATATATTAGATAAATGGTCATTGTATTATAGTATTCAGGGTATTCATTTATGACCGTAGACAGTTAAATTACTTAAACTACAGTAGTTAAATTATACAAAACCTGGAAAACAGAATGATAGTGAAATAGTGTATCAGAGAATTGAAAACCTTGTATTACATCTACTGCAGTAACAATGATAGTAATTGATTATACTGGTATTTATATTTGTCAAGACTCCCTTACGTTATGGAAGTACTAGATAGGAAACGAAAGCTCGTCAATATTAGAAATAGAAAGAATTGCTCATTACTGTCAAACATATTTTCAGTAACAACTTTATCAATGCTTACAAATAATCCTCCCCAAATATCTCCGGCGTACCAACTGGTTGGATTATAATAGGTATAATAAGTATGAGAATGGAACGAGTAGCCTCTATAATTGGCCTTGAAAATTCCAACGGTACCGAATATCACACTGGCTAGACCAGACAGGCTCAAGAAGATGCCAAGTCCTAATTGGGTGGAGCGAAATTTAATCGGTAAAAATTTACCATGTGGTCTGCACATACCGGTACCAGAAGGAGCCTTATTTTGTTTGTGTATTATTTGTGGCTGCTGGACAGGAATCATTTGTGCTGGCTGTTGAATTACTAGCGGTTGTTGGACGTATTGTGGTTGAGCAGGAGTAGCCATTTTGTTTTGTGTCAGTCTAGTGTAAAATCGAATGACATAAATTAGTTACAATTGGAGTTTATTACCTCTAATTAAGGCTTAAGCGTAAGGTTTACGTATCAGACTTCAATTTCACTGTATACTCACTTTTTTCGTTTATTTTAAGGATAGAAGAAAAATTAACTATAGTGCATACGTATAATTCTATGCTATCGTGACAAAGTGTCTTCAAAATGCTAAACAAGAATTATTGTTTCTTTTGAAACTTCATCTTATTACCTAAACTTGGTTCCTTTAACGTACGACTATTATTACTCCGTGGTTTACTAATATTAAAATCTCACAATCGACGTTCAACTATTTCCGTACAATATTATTATTTTATCTAGACTAATTTGGGGCTGTGCTACCGTTATCGAGAGTGTTAGATCATGCTTTGCTGAAGCTGAAGTTAACTACTATTTAATAATTCTAAGTTAATATCTCTTGTTATAATTAGATAGACCATGTTTCGATAAAGATAATTATCCTGATAATAATAGAAAAAAATTACTATTTCTCTTCTATATAAGCATGCAACTTACTGTAGTGTACTTGAGGTAAGTTACCAATCTACGGTCTTAAAAAAATGACTTAACTGGCTTTTGGTAGTCTATATATAGCTACAGCATTTATCGTATTGTCTGCCAGTCTATTGAAATATACAAATTACTTTGAGCAAATACGGCATGATACGTATGACATCACGTAAAGCGATAGCTCACAGTTAATTATTGATTGAGACTGAAAGCCATGGCAACGGCATAAGAGTTACTATCAATAGTTGCGTGGAATATGATATATAATTAATTATTATAATTATTGGACATTTAATGTAGCTAAATAAATAGAATAGCGAAACGCCTAGATACCTTTGATCATCGTAGGCAACAGAATAGAATTATATTCTTCTAACAATTTGATTTTAATTGAAGGGGACTGATTTTATAGCATGTGCTGTAAATTTCAGACATAAATAGTCTAATCCTGAAAAGTATCTCATGTTACAGTAACTATGTAAGCTAATTTTGATATGAGTAAGCACAAGCATAATTAAAACATTCTTATACAATTATGAAGCTTTTATTCCATGATAGTTGATATTGCTACAAGTAAGCACTAGCGCAATTAGAAAAAATTTTTAAATTATGAAATATTCAGTCCTCATGATGGTCATTACTAATACGAGTAACAACTACCATAATTAAGAAAACCTTATATAACCATGTGGTATTCTATCCTTAGTTAGCCCTTATTGATATGAGTAAGCACTCGTGTAAATTAGAAAAATCTTGAAAACCTATCTATTATTCTATAATCTTGTTAACTTTCACTGCTCTACATTTTAATTTATCTTTGATTGATTCCATATAACAAATTAAAAGCTGTATGATTAGCCATGATCGTTATCACATAGTGTAATATATTTTCTTGAAGATTTCCTTTGCATACGGCATGATTGCTTAAAAATTAAGAGTATGAGATAAAACTTAGCTCTACCATTTATTAGTATGCTAGCTAGGTGATGTTTTAATATTATTGTTAGCAATTGATGATCTGTTATTGTGAAGATAATGACCAACTGCTAATAAAATATATTCGCACTGCCTAGAATGTTAGCATTCACATAGACCCTATATCTGTATTAATCATCTTAATGACACCGTTATTGCCTACGCAGAGATAAATTAGCATAGTAAATGAACTGGATATTACAGATGTAGATCTGAGTACTAGCAAAATGCATCTTTTTTATAGTTACTGTAACGACTATCGTTATGTTTCAGTAAATGCTAATTAACCTACCAATTTAAATAGTAAAACAAAATTGTTGTATTATTGCGAATTAGATGAATATTCTAACGTTATTAAATTACTTACTTTAGCAAAAATTTTCTACATTTCAGACGTCAAAATACGTATGAATAGTGTAAAGGTTCTTTATTCACAACTATACGATAGATAAATTAAAAATATAATAAACTATTTCCATAAATACTTGATAGTAATTCTGTCAGAGTGCGGTAATTTATATGGTAAATTACGTTTTTACGATCCATCATCCTCGTATGAAACTGTTTAACTTTGGCTGCGTTTGTATCAAACAGGATAGCATAATAATTATTAAGGCTGACATATTTATAAGATATTAGCATCAAAAAATTAGCTTTATGTGTTCTAAAGATTATCACGAAGGTGAATAATTAAAATAACTTCGTACAAGCACTATGATCCCGTAAATTGCAGATTAAACTACAATACTAAGTATTTAAAGACAAGATAGATCTAGATTTTGGCTTTTACCCTCTTTAAAACTTTAAACAATATGCGTATTCAACTGAACAAGTAATCCTTTAACGTCAAGTAAGTCGATTCGATGTATGTCTGTAACTTGCTATTAATTTTTGTGAAGCTAAATAATTCTGATACCCTCTCACAGCCCTATTTTGTTGTTATTTTATGTCAGTATAATGTTAAATTCCTGTACAATCAGCGCATTGATTTTAGTACTAGTAATCACGAGGAAGCAATAGATAAAAAACTAAAATAATGATGTAAACCTCATAGAATAAACCTAGATTGTTGCTTATGTAATTATTAACAGCAGATAGATGGTTGAGCTATGAATCTTTGATTGTATTCCACAGACACAATAATCCTTAACTTTTATCTACAATAACTGCCGTGTGACGCTATGGTTTTACTAATGGCATTTGTCTGCTATAGGAATAAAGATTTTAGAGGTTGCTGTTAACATTTTCAATTTTGTTTGCTTCCTGACAGTCAATTTCTAATTCTAGAATTAGTAAATCATTCGCCTGTTTGCATTGACATCCACACCCGATACTAGTAAAACTTGCTGCTGCCTTAAAATAAATCAGTTGCTTCCTGTTAAACTCATTAGAATGTTGTATTATAGTAAAGTTTAAATATGCTTTAGTAATTAAGATTTCCGACAACTTATTTTTTGTTCTTATATTTCTGATGAAGTAAATTTCAAAAAATAAAATTTACGAAATAAAGAATACATGGAGAACCCCCGGCATTAGTAAAGTATTATGATGCCATACTCAAAAAGATCAGCAGATGGGATTTATTGTAATGAGGCAATAAATTTAATGTAATTCGCCCTTTTACACCTATTATTAGTCATTTAATCTTGAAAGAATACCCCGATATCTGAAGTTAATTGTTCTAATGTACAGACATTAATGCACTGTCAGCATTATTCAGTTACTCAAAGGCGCGATCGAAAAGTAGGTGAATTTTAGAAAACTGGTAGGCTTAGTTAATGCTCATAATTATCATAGCTATAAATCATGAGCTGATGACTTTAATATACAGTAATACACAATCAGTGCTATAAAATTTATCTATAACGCTGAAAATATCGCCTTTACATATTCTATGACAGCCATGGACAAGAGTTAGCAACATCCAATGTTGCCCTAACGCCAACATTGTTGTAATGATATGCAAGGGCGTAGGTACTAAAGACTCGCTGCCTAGCGATTATCGGTGTAACAGAAACGATTCTGCGTATTGCTTAATGAACGATATCTCTTATTTAAATTCTGATTGTTGGGAAATAGAGGTTAGATCAATAAGTGATGGGTTAGCTGAGAAATCTAGCAATAGTGACATTCATTTCAGTATATAACTTTGTTGACGGTAGATATTTCTTCGTAGATTTAGTGTACTTTACGAGTAATAATACTACAGCGTAACTATAATTTGAAAAGCTTATGTGTTTACCTAACATTTAAATTCAGAAACATAGATTAATTACATTTTACTACTCTTAATGAGCATAATATACTGTGCTTGCCATTTCAGTTTATTTAATTGCACAATACGTAAATTGTGTTTCAATGTAACTGTAATTAATTTTTTTAAAGAATCCTAGAGTCTGGTCAATCATCATTAAATAAAATAGAAGCGCATCTCCAACTTAACAACAGGATTATATTCTTACTAGTACTGGGAGTAATTACAGTATTTAAAAAATACATAATATTAAAACTTGATAGAGTAGAGAGAATGACTGACATAATCAGATACGGATAAAACTCGTTTATGTGATATACAATCAAAATAACGACTTTTAGGTACGATACAGTAAATCTCCCAGGCAAGCTGATATATGACTATGCAATGATGATTAGAAAGAATGATATTTGCAATGTCTCCCAAGTATTGTAAGAAACAACCGATTTAATCAGAGGTAATCTTTTCCTAAGGCTATCAAGAAGATGAAGAATATCTATTTTAAGCCGCGTAGGTATAGGTTTAAACAGCGATGATTCCTCGCTTAGTCTGTAAGATATGCATTCTCATACTGCAATTAGATGTTATCAGGATGTAATTATGACAGGTTTAATAATATTAAACTTAGTAAAGGTCATTAATGCTAGAAATTATATTTGACTTATTCGTAATACCATCCTCAAACAAGTAGAATTAAGTAGAACTACAAACTATGCAATAAAGGGTGTTGTATGCAAATCAGAAAGGCAATGTATATTTTGTTAATTATCGGGATCACATAAATGACTTTTACCGTTACTTAGTTAAAACTGAAAAGTCATTAAGGTCACTAAAGATTGTATTCACTTTGTTGTTTAAATTTAAAAATAGACAGGCAGCCAAGATCTTATAGAATTTTAGAGCTCTAGAGAAAAAGAACGAAGCTTTATGTACCTCAGTTAAATGATTGGTTTCTATGATTAATCAAGAATCGATATAACACTTAAAAGAATTTCAGGACCATCGTTATCGTTAAATAAGATAATGAGATTTTTTTGGAGAATTATATTTAACGATTTATTTAGTAATAATATCTTTGTATGAATATCAGTCAATCATTAATAGTAAAAGAATCTAATTCTGATATATTAATTTCTTTTCATAACTACTCCTACGTATTAAAATTTGTGTTTCGATTTCCAAATTTTAAGTTTTATCTGTTATTAGAGTAGCATAGCACCGGTAAGACCTATAGTAAACACAGAGTTAGATTCACAATATCAGCTGTTTTTGCGGTTATTGTAGAACTACATGTCTATTAATTTTATCAGATTTTCATGCATTTCAGTAATGATAAAAATTTCGTAATGAAGTAGCTTTTGGTAGACAAAACATTATTTCATCAGCCTGGTATAAGTCACTATTAAACTTTGTATATGGATGTGGCTATCTCTTACGCTATCATCAATGCTTTGCTTAACGATTACGTAGAGTATGAATGCTATTAATTAATATACTTGGAAATATTGCTTAATTATGCCTAATATGATGGAAATAGAGTGCAAATAGTCTAAAAATTTAAATAATACCTAGATGATTCGGAGATTGATTAATATCGAGCAGGATCACCTTGGAACTTGATTGCATATGGGGTCTATAACACATTAGTAAAAATTAAGAATAGAAACTTTATTTATAACCTATTCTATGAATACTTCAGTAATGTAATTCGTATAGTCTTTATGGCAACGACATCTGGCTATTTTCTACTACCGTACATTTTATTGCTTTTGCTATAACTACAAGTTATTGTACTAAGCATTTAGGAATAGAGCTGCAATGACTATTGGTCAACATTATGTTAATTTGGCATAAAGTACAATCTAAAAGCAGCATGTCTTAAATTATTAAATTCGAATTATGTGACTAACTTGTGGCCCAGAAATGCAGAAAATATTTTTTAGTAAAAATCTTATAAAAACGGCGGAAATAAGGAATCCAATCCCTGCCAAAACTAAGGAGGCGATATTGAACCACATACTCAGTGCGACTCCATATACAAACATGAAACCAAAGCTCACACCAATATGTAAAACTGACATGGATAGGCTTATAATCGTGAATGCATAATAGCTATTCAGCTGTCCATTTGGAAAAGAAGGGATGCCACATATGTCAGTTTTATATTCATTTTAATTTAAATTTTTCGACAATTTATCTTATATTAATCTGTAGTAACAATCTAATTCAATTCAGTTTTATTACTCCTAATTTACCAAATGAAAATTTTTTCGCGCATTCTGATGTTCTACTATAGCAAAGATACCACAAACAATATACTTTAATAAGAAATCAAAAAATGAACACAATCCACGTTAGTATTGCCTGTAGAGGGTATATAAATCAAGGAAAAATGGCAGGACCATGCTTATAAAACGCATTAATTAATTAAACTCAGTGCATCTCTTTCCATAAGTTAAAATCATAAAATTTGATTGTAATCCTGAAGATAATATTGTTTACTTTATTGCTGCTTCTAGTTAAGTTATTCATATATAACAATATTAAAAATGCTATCGTCCTTTACCTACTCATATTAATAACTCTAAAAATCTGTAATTTTTATTCTTTATCAACCCAACTTGGGCGTTATTATACACTAAATTATTAAAAAATGAATTTATTATACCAAAATAAAAATAAATCATTAAGAAATACATGATACAGGCATTCTTTACGGCTAAAAATTACTATAAAGTTATTGACTTACGAAAAACCCTGCCCAAATGTCTGCGCCTACCCATGTTGTGGGATTATGGTAAACATAGCCTTGCAAATGAGAGTCAGGTACAGTTGTGGTAAAAATTCCAACGATGCCTAAGACCATGCTAGCTAGACCACATATCATTAAAACGATTGCAAGTCCAAATTGTGCTGGACGGAAATTAGAAGGTAATGATTTCCCATGTGGAATACAATATCCTGGATTCTCAGCGGGCAGATAAGAAATAACTTGAGGCATTTGGCTTTGCTTCGATACTACTGGAAGAGACATATTGCTATTCGATGAAGATGCTGTAGCTCTAAAGATTTTCAAAAAATAACATTAATTAAAATCAATGGCCAACTTTTTATATCTCTATAACAATAACTTCAATGAACCTCAATCTCCATAATCATGTAATAAGCTTGTATATTTCATAAACTGAATACAGTATTGCACTTAATGTACTGTTAAAAGTAAACTACTTGGTACACAATCTCCATAATAATGTTAGCTGGAAAAATGAACAAGTTAAAAATGGTATGATACATGATCTAAAAAAAGACAATCTACGTTTATTTCCACAAATTTTGAAATCTATCATAGTATAATGTATACAAATTTTACGTTAGATCTGTATATATATTCATATACATGATTGATGATGGCATCTATACCGTATTTAGATCTTGCAACTGTACCTTTTGCACTGCCTCTGCAAAATGAGCGGTTTAAAATTAATTTCGACTTAATAAAAGTTCCCTTTTATATGTTCCGATAATTGTATGCTCCTCCTTTTATCAAAATGGTACAGTGCGACAGCAACTGTAACTTTTGTCAGCTGAGCCTATATCATAATTTCGTTGCTATAGTATATTGTTAAGAATATGGTAATAAACCAGAGTTATTAATAGTATCATTTTTGGCATAGCTGCATTTGATCATACTGTATTATATGTATTTTTAGTATTCAGAGATTATCCAGAAATAGAATGTCATTACATCAGTGATAATACGCTGCGCGTTCCGTACTCCACTTTAAGCACTGTATATAACGGTTTTTACCTTGATGACATATCGGTATTAAAAGGTCTTATTAATTGTAAATAAATAATGCAGCAAATTAAACATTCGCATTGTTACCATTGTTTCATGCAAATAGAAGTTAGACTGCAATCAGCAAATTAAATTTTAAAGGAATATTGATCATAAGAGCCGAAGCTACTGTGTTACAGTATTGATTTATATTGATGCAAGCTGTAATAATGAACTATTTTATTAAATGAACAATAAAGGAATAATTTTAATGTAATTCACAATAGCTGCTGCAGTTTTGTCTCTATTGCTCCTGCTCACTTAGACTGCAAGCTCGCTATCAAAGAGAACTGCTCTATTCGATAGGGTCTGAATGGTCTCTTAAGTTATAAAAATTTTGTCGCAAATTCACGTTTTATGCAGTGTATGGTGTTCTGCATGGTAAAGACATTTATGATATCACGATGCTATACTGTGTAGTGCAACTACTGACAGCAAAGACAAATTTTTGTGGCACTTTTCTAAGACGCTTCTGCAACACTCTGTTAATTTCAATCAATTACATCATAGCTATTTTCATATTGACAAGCTGGAAGAAGAACTAGCAACCTCCGCATTGGAAGTACAATATTCTTAATTTTATACAGCTATTTTGGCATAAACTAACGAAAATAACCAATATTCTCTCTTAGCCCTTTAGTTTGCCTTCTTTACACCCTAACTCTTAATGTTGTAGAAGTAATATTCCTATCGATTAGACATGAATGTATAATGCATACTGTCACAACCACGTTTTTGTGACACAGGATCTCTACTTATCGTGTAAAACTTAGCTAAGTACGGTACAATCCCGACACTGAACAAGTGCTACTGGAACTACGCTTCCTATTAGAACACTAACTTCTCGGGTGTGGGACTACACTTCTTCGACCGTCACTAGGTTACTCGATTACACAAGTAGTTGAGCGTAGGCTTTAGAACAGATAACTATCACTACAGTTTATTCTTTTCTATGCCTTTCTCCTCGTCCACATGGCATCATAGTTAGCCTTTATATACTTTCTAAGATATTTACTATTTACATTAATCTCACGTAGGAGATCTCACAACGATAACCTCCTATCCAGTAATAATCTTACAACACGACTACAAATCGTGTCAGCATAAACAACTCTCTAACACAAAGGTTGCACATCATCAAGATTTATATTTATCTAGTCTATCCTCGTATTCGAATACATACAAAATAACTAAGGACAGTTGATCATCAAAACACCTTACTAACAAACATCATAACACATCAATTTCCATCAATAAAAAACACCATAACACTTCAATTTCTATCTATAACAAACACCATAACACTTCTAACTCATCACGGCAAAAAGGTACCGTGACACATACATTTAAAGAATTTCGATTATGCGTACTTTGATTTATTTGCTATATTTTATTAGTTGTTCCACAATTACAGCCAAGTTGCATATAAAGTCTATACAAAAATACGATTTAAAGACCAGTCAGCGATAGTAAGGTATTTTAATTTTTCAACAGAGCACTATTTCCATTTTTCTAATAATGCCCATAATCAAAGCTTAAAATAATATACAGTAATTCGCTAATATGTTGCCATGCTGCCTTGAGTAAATTAAAGTCTTAGATGGATAAATATACAGTACAGTCCTTTAGGTTTGACGCTACTGTCACGGTACGAACTACCGTGAAGAAATAGCTATCTAAATTTGGTTAATATAATATAGTGATATTATATTACAACTAGTTACTTACAATAGGAATTACTCTAATTATAAATGTGTTACAGTAAATTTAATGCTGTACTGCAATGTGCTCTGAAATGATTCTGTGAATGGACATATTGTAGTCCGACTGTAAAAAATTAGTTTGTAGATGTTCTCGCCTAAGTATTTTTATAAGAGGACTCGTGAATGTTAGCTGCTGTAGAAGGGTATATAAGCCCGTCAGATAATTGAATAAAGTAGTTCTCAATTGTCTAGTTGAGTTTAACGTAGAATCAAAGGCGTCTAAATTCTTGTGAGTAGGGATACTGAATCCCGGAGACTATAGTAATTTAGAGATATGTTTTACGTTATCCTTGTCACGAAGCTGGTTTGTAACAGCTACTCATATAATATGAAAAATAAAGTAGCAAAAACCTAGAACCTTAAAACCAGAAAATTGGCAACGTATATTGAATGGACACGTTGATATGGCTTAGCGCATTTCATACAGTACATCTCATATATTCTTACAATTATAGCATTCTCAATGTTAAAACACTGTAAATTTATAAACCACCATACTACTTAGTCTTTATCTTAGACGTTACTACAACAAGTAATCGTTGTCTGTGATACTGAACGCACTTGAAGCTAACTAAGCCGTAATTATTAAAGACGCATTATAGATGCATTTAAAAGCGAATATTAAAGTATCAAAATGATTTTCAAGTTGTATTACGGGAAGAATTAATTTTAACTATCGAATCATAATTCATTCCGTAATTCAAAACTGCAATTATTCATATTTAAATGCTACAAATGTTGTGAATTATTTCTATGACACTGATATTATCAATATCATTAAAATCATACGGATCACATTCAGCTGTTCGCTTTTGCCGATAACCGAAATTTGATTACTCTACTAAATGAAGAAATAACCTACCTATTGCTTTTTGCAATAAATAGGCATGTTTAGTAATTATAAAATAATTAATTCAGTAGATAACCTTAAATTGATTATATACCATCTGAAGATGTCGTCTAAATTAAGCTTAAATGTTGCGGTATGATTTTAGAGATCAATTATATCTAAATTACGGCAGCATCTAGGAAAATCAGTATAGAAATTTGAGCATGTTATTATGAATAAATGTTATATACATAAAAAATCATAGCCTAAATTTGTAAAGTATAACAGTCTCATGAAATGGTTCCTTACCTAGCAAGATATGGAAGTTAACACGTTTTATTCTGCAAGATTAAAACTATTTAATTTATACGCTAAATTACGGTAGATTTTGTGAAAGGATTAGATGAATATCGCTATAATAATGGTACCGGTACTCCTAATAGTGTCCATTCGATCAGAATAGTTTGTAGTATCTATAAAATAAACAGACCTTATCAAATTTTAAATATAATTCTGCTCCTTATCTTTTGATCGAAATTTTAGCGTAATTCTTACTGTGAGTATTTCTAAATGATTAATAATAGAATTAGAATCGATTTCGTCTTAAAATGAAAATGGACCATCATAACTCTCTGCTATGATTTTAAGTATAGTTCTCGTATTAGACTTTGACAGTAATCATGTAAGCACCAAATAAAGTAGTTTTGTCAATTTAGCCAAAACGTAATACCATTATTCGTGAATCATAGCACTAATAGTTGGACTCATCGGTAATTGCCCTCGAAAAGTAATTTACTCGTCCAGATATCTGTAACACTTTCCGTGAAAATTGATGAAATCCGTTAAACAAACTGATCACCAAATTATTATCACATTACTAAAATTCCACCAGAAACGATGATCAACGGTTCAAGTATCCAAATACTGGTAGAATGCTAAATTTGATACCCTTTGTAATTATATCTGATAAATTTACTAAGTATCGCCATATGTATTTGCTACTATGAGATACGGCTCTGAGATTTAAACCATTATATGTTTAAATGCCTTTTCAGTGGCAGTAGCCATCCGACTATAGGAGCCAAGAGATACTGTAATGTAACTTAGTATTGGTGATAGTAGACTGTTAGCCATGTTTAGTATAATGTACGGTAGATATTTATCCTAAGAGATATTTGGTAGCTATAACTATAGGCTGTAGTGGTATAGACTCTATGCTAGAGTACTGACGACTATTTACAGTAAGGTGTTGAGTTACTAATAAGGCTATAGGTAAAAATAGAACTGTAAATCATATATTAGGATATGGTTAATTCATTGTACTTTGGCTGGTGTGAATAATGTCTACTTAAGTACTGTAGTCGTATCAATATTGGATTAATGATGGTCCGCAGTAGAATAGTCTTACTGAGAATAATTTAACTATGTGTAATATAAGGTAAAAGGTTGCCATGTAGATTGTAGCTGCGAATACTACGAAAAGTATAAAAGCATGCAACTTTAGATTATTCTGTTAGTTCGTTGTAGAAGTCTTTAGAAGTAGTATTCGGCCAGAGTAGAGCTGTGTGTAGTTAATCTTTGTATAAGATTCAATAAAGCCCTTATTTTTCTAAAATTTGGAATTTCGTGATTGGTATATATCACAGATACAAAGCAACATGAACAGGTCATTAAATGACCAATTTTCCGTAGATTTAAGACTGCATGCATGAAACTTAATGGGTGACAGATAGACAGCTTGTAATCTTGCTATCTAGGAACTGCTGCTGCTTATTGAGAACTTAGAACTAAGCTCTACTAAATATCAATGAAAGTAAGAAATGATAAATTTATGTTATTAATATAGAATTACTTAGAGCAGTAAATATAATAGCTAGATGAATACGCGTATTAATCATATTCTGATATTAACGCATCGAAATAAATTCGTTATATCAAACTAAGTAGTTACTTTCAGTTTAAGTTTAGCCGGCATCTTATACAATAAATACTATTTAATTTTGATAGAATTTATAGCTTAGAGTACGGAACTATATCTAGCGTAATTTCTCTTGGTAAAAATTGGTTGATTTCTGAAAGCTACAAAACGATTTGATCTTTGCAAATTAAGTTGCAATTGTCGTCATAATAGTATAATATGTAGTTTGTATAGCTTTACTTTAGTTGAGTTATGGAATTATCAATTTATTATCTCAATGCTATCCGGTCACTGCCGCAGCCATCATTTGTACTATCAATTAGTGCAATGATGATTTATCATGTAAAGTTGATAAATTAACATCAAAGCTACTATAAATTTTATCATGACTTAGTAATGCAGAACTAGGCAACCAGCATTTCGCTTATAGCAAGCTATTGGACTAAATCTTAGTTTATACGGCCTTTAGTAAAAATTTTAAAGCAAGATGAACTGATAGTAGAGTACACGATTTATTGGAAGCTTTTATGCTCTGTGAGCGCTTCAGATATTATTTTATCAACATTTAACTTTATCCATTTCTTAGTTTAATTGCCATCAAAAAGCTCAGAAAAGTACTTAGTCAATATTATAACAAAGCTGTAAAGTTTGCAAACAGTTAGGACCTTCAGCTATAATACAAAACGAGCCTTTCGATACTGTCACAAAGAAATAAAAGCTGTACAGTGTCGGTGAAGAAAACTTCATAAAAGAAATGACAATTTTTAGGTAATTAATATATCATCGTGCTTTGAGATCTTGCAATCAGTACTACTTTCCGGAGAGATCTAATAGTAAAATCTGTACGTGGTCATTATAGCGAAATGGATGCCAAATTGCACTGCTGATAATACCAGGCTGATTATACTTAAAGCGTAGAAACGATTGACCTAAAATTGGAAAAGTTTAAAAGTGCGTACAAGTGTTATAGCAGATTTTATATTGATCATAATAAATATAACTTTTCGGGCAGGTCTAGAGTCATTATAGGCCCAAGTATGCAACTAAAGATATAATAAAAATCAAACTATCCATACCATTAGCTGGTTAATTTCATTATACCGTAGTATAACAGCAAAGATTCCACCAAAGATATACTGAGGAAGAATGCAAGAATATCAGTAGATCACCTAGCATTTCATCAATTAGAATAGAATAAATTCTGTATTTGTAATGAAAAACGATACTATAGATATCTAGGATTTGAAAGTACCACAATTTTATAATGATAAATTACATGGTACTGAAAAAATAGCCATATGGTTAACTGAAACTTGTACTATTACGTTAAATAGGCCTTATCAAGAAAATCCATAGATTAATATCTACTTACAAACAAGGTAATCCATAAATCGATCGATATTAATGTGGCAGGGGTTCTGTTAAATAAAACAATAGAGAAAACAAGACATCCAAGCAGGCAAAAGACAGACAAAATTATCATCAAAATGGTAATCTTTGATCTTGGGCAAATTCGCTTAGGTATAGATCGTTTGGGCATGCAAGATGGATAAGCAAATCGGCGAAGTTTCTTTAACTGCTTATCACTAAGTTCTTGGTCAAGTTCCGTAGGCATTTTTGACAATAAAAAATTTGTTTTAGCTGATGTATTCTTCGAATGTTAAAAGTTTTTTTTAAATGACTTTAAAGAAGTTCTCTCAATAGCATATGCAATGTTAGTGAGCTCAAAGAAATTGTACTCCTCTTTACTTTTACCAGTAAGTTTTATTAGCTTTTATGAAATACATAATCGCATTATATTCTCTAAGCTATAATAATGTAATTGTTATAATACCATAAGGGGTTTTAATTACCGTCTTGCCTGCCCAAAATAAACAATCTTAAAGATTTAGCATCTTTCCCAGGTGTTTAACATATTCTTAGATGACAATATGAATACATATCGGCCGGCAAAAATTATTTTAATTTTATAATAATATCACCAGCGCTAGTCAATATATCGTACAATATAGCGTGTAAAATTACTGCATGATGAAATCTGGTCGATCTATCTAATGTTGACATACGGTTATAAGAGGTATTACAATTAATAAAGGTATTATAGCAACGAATTCGTGAACATTCTAAAAGTACGATGCAGTCACGTGAACTAACTCTAGTTTAGCCTTATTGCATTAGTATAATATTTGAAAATATCGAAATTGACTGCATAAGTGATATCATATGCTCTATTTTAATTATTTAGTATTCAGAGAATTAAAGATATTAATTCGTGATGGAAATCATCATTTACGCTCACATAGGTCATGAAGGTTCTATTACGGAAAAGTTATGCTTTACACTAGAAATATCAAGAAATTGATGCCTTAACGATGGAGAGTAATAGTCTGTATGACTAGGTATCCGCTAGACATTTACAGGCTATTTTATCTAGATTTGTTGTAGTCTACTAAGACACATATTGACAATAGTAACTAGTTTCTGAACTAGTACATTTGATAACTGAAAATTAAACTATATAGCAAAATATACATTTCGTACGGCACTCCTTCCCAAAAAAGCTACGAACATAGTTCAACATGAAACACCACTTAATAACTACTTGCTAATAGCAGCTCAAAATTATAATACATCTTGTGGAATAGTAATTATGATAGCAAGACATGCAATTACTGGACTTTTTGCCATGCTTAAGCTCTCTAACGTATAGACTTATAGATTTAAGCCGACCAAATTAAATTTCTTTGCTAAGCGCAAAGTTTTCGCATCAGAAAGGCCAATCTAGAAAATAATTTAGATATTTAATCTTCTCGAATGCCGTAACGTTTAACATTACCAACCAATTTTATACAATGAATGCTGAAAACTTAGATTGAACTATCTATATTTACTTTATGGACATATTTACTCCTTGTGAGCTATTACTTAAACTTATCCTACTAGAAATCCTAGGCGTATATAAGAGATTTCAAATTTCTAACGACTGAGGATCTGTCGAAAAAGATATTAACCTGAAGGATTATTCTTATCCAACCTTAATTCTTAATTTATTTGTTACTGCACCTTCTATTCGGCCATCCACCTATAGCGATACTTACGAGTGTAAATGTTACTATTATTGGCATTAAAAATCTATTTTACTCTAGAATCAACTAAATTTTTGGTAAAATTAACTAATAATGAAAGGATTTATTATCATGTTATTCTCATACAGATTTGATTTAGATTTAAAGTTTGTTCGTTATGGTCTAACTATTATCGTATGATATAATACCGGTTTTATTATAACATTTCTGGCTTACATGAATATTAAACAACCTCTATAGCAATACAGTCTGTGTTTAGGCACTAGATATGTGCACAAGAAGGAAACACTGATATCAGGGGTTACACATCAGCTGGTAGTTTAATTGTGGTATCCAAAAGTCTTAAAATAATAAAGTGTTATTGTTATCGTATGATGATTTTATATCTAAAGGCTTGGGCTATGTCATAAACAATGTATCTGTTGATATTTATCCAACAATTTATAAATGATTCCGAGATACAGCAGCTGCTAAGTGTAATTAGTAACCTACTTAATTAAGTAGTAGGAAGTATCAAGTTCTTTCGTATTTTTATGAATATCACATACATAATAGGAAGTACAGATTAGTCACAATAGCAATTTATCTTCATTACTCCTTTTAGTTTTTAAGATATTGGCATCATACTGATACGTAATTACTGCTATATTGCTAGATCATCAATATTAGATTCTTTTAATTGAAAGTTGTCCAAATTCATATATTGGTTTATTAATAATAAGCCACATTACTTTATATACAATAAAATGAAATGTTATAATTTATTCATAAAATGCAGATAAAACATAGTAATGTGATGTATAACTATTGAGGATTTCTATTTATTGGCAGATTATATTTTAAATTGTGTGTACTAAACAAGCTGGGGTGGATTAGCAGACACTGGTTGAGGATACATCATAAATTGTCCATTTTGAGATGGTTGTGCATAAATACTTGCAGCAGGTGGATCAATATTTTCTGTCGGAAAAAATTAAAATTTTTGATTAGAGCGATTGCTCATACTTATTTTCAGAGGATCACTGATTATATAGTGTCAATTTTAAAATAAGTAAGAAACTTAATTCTGTTAGAACATAATATCATTCGAAAAGCAGAATCTTAGTAATTTACGTTCACGACTTTGAACTTTCTAACAGTGATTATATTTGATATTGCAGTAATTAGCACTATAATATAGAATAGTTCTTAAGTATTGCAAATGAAATTGTTGTAGTAATTAGACGAAAGCGATTTTATGTAGACTTTATTCAGGCATTCATTACGGTCGAGTACCAATAGTAGTGGTGAAGGAACTTGATAGACCGTAGCTAGGTTAAATTAAGATAAGTTTTCTTGAACGATTGACCAAAGTTTTTAAACTACAAACAACTGGATTAGATACTTACCAGGTTATCATTACATTGCAAAGTGATTCTAATGACTTTTACAACCTCATCAACTGCAAAACTTTTCTTGCTTTAAGCAGGAATTGAATAAATTTTAAAGTCATAGATAAAATGCTCTATTACAGTAATAATTATAATAGCTGCAGAGTACATCCAACTTGAATTTTCAGCCTTCAAAATATTTAAGAAATGCGCATACAATCTGTAAAGATATCGTTGCACAGGTACAGTATATCGCTACCTTAGTAGTGCAATATTCATAAAACTAGGAAATATTTTACCTGTTTGAATAGGATACGGTTGGAATATTACCGTTTGATTTTGTATGTTCCCCTAAACCATTAGCAATTACAACAGTTTGTTACATATTTTATATGGTACTTTATGAAAGTCTAATAAAATTCACAAGAACTGTCGAATTTGGTGATCGTTAACGTTTATTAAAGTCAATTTTATAATAGTGGCATAGATAATGAGTTGCAGCTAGCTTTATGATTTATAATACTAATGCGATATTATGGCATACGCAAATGGCAACTGAAGGACATTGATTATCTTGCGGTAATACTACCAGGATGCGTGTAAACTGCATAATATTTATCTTGATAGAAGGTGATGAGCACATAATACAAAATAAACTATAATATTTTTTACTTACACTTTCAGCAGGTCGGCAGTAGATTGTACGTGAAAGGATAATCATCATGGCTAAGGCTAAGGAAAAAACAACAACTCCTAAAAACATCGAGGCGATGTTATGCCAATACAAATAATGAGCACTGTGGGCAAACATAGATGCCAATGAAATTCCAAATTGGAGTATGGAGAAAAATAAGCTGATTATTACAAAGGCATAGTAAGAGTTCATCTGTAATAAATTCAAACGTTATTAGTTATTCAAGGCCCATATAGTATTCTATTAATAAGGCACTTTTAAAAGCTAATTATGGCGAGGGTATCTATATTAAAAGTCGCATTACTTAAAAGTATGTAACGCCATATCAGACTTGAATATATCAATCAATTGCATATATCTTACCAAATGGTGATTGTCTTTATGAAAATGAATAGTAGCTGCAAAAATTCCACAAATGCAATACTAAAGAAATTAAATATTCTTCATGAATATCATTTAATGTTAGGCCAGTTGTAAATGGACCTGTTATTTTTGTCTGCTGATATCTTGACGGTTCACCGATTACAGTACGATATTCATTGCACTACACGGTCGGTATACGAATTATTATTTATGAAATATGAATCAATACGGAAATACTGCCAAGATTTAAAAGTATCAAATTATAGAATGCTAAAGTTTATTCATCAAGAATCAATAATATCAAAAATTTACTATTCATAAGTATATTTTAGTTTCTATAATCTCAATAGAATCAAGATAATTAGCAACAGAATTCATATTTAACCGAAAATTAAGTCATCTTACCGAAATCCCAACCCATATATCTAATGCTATGACAACAGAAGGGTTGTAGCAATACCCATGGAAGCCGTATCCAATGCCACCTAAGATGATACTGACAAAGCCAATAACTGAAATGGTGATGCCGATTCCTAAAGATGTAGGACGCAAGTGCAATGGCAATAGGAAGTTGTTGTAATATCTTTGATAACTAAATGATTCTGGCTGGTACGGATGGTGCCCACTAATTTCAGCAGACATATTGGATTAAGTTACTAACAAATTTTATTGTAATGAAATAAGATAATTTATGGGCTAGAACCTGTGAAATTAAATCCAAGAGATAAAATAAGTCTTTGAACATTAGCATTCAATATCATAATTTCTTTGATAGTTTATCGTAGAATACGATTATATGATAGGTTAGGCTCGGTGATTACTCAAAATATCGGCAACGATCAATTGCATACGTAGTTAACAGAGTTTAAATTCAATCTAAGTATGTTTAAATCCTACAGCCCAGAGTACATATAGAATTTAATAAAGCACGTATTTCATTACAAAATAGTTATGAGCAACTGGTACGTCTTAATAATAATTCAAAAATATTTTTGATCTCTATCAGTACATATGCTTCTACTGGGCTAGAGGTAAAATTTCGATAAGAAAGATCGATCTTACATTCAGGGCTTTACTTAGATCTATGAATCTTTTTGCTATTTTAAACGAGTGGAGTGAATTCTGCTTATAAGTTGACATTAATCTGATGACAAAGCAATAATTTAGAAATCAATTTGTTTGCGAATGGAAATTGATACTAGCCATTACAATTACTAAATTTTCTGCTTTTTCTTTCGGGCAAGAAATTCTTTTACTGCTTTCAATATACCGGTATGTTACTTTTTATCGAAATCATTAGGCTGAAATGACAACAGAGTAATCGAGTATGTTGAAACATCAAAGAAATAAACTAGTTTCTAGGTATATTTTTAAATATAGTGATGCTGCCGACGAATGAATGTATTAGTACCAAAATTTTTCCATGGGTAGCATCATTTCGTATTAAAGATACGGAGGGTTATAAATTGTAAAGGAATAATTTTTACAACGAGCATCCGATTTGTCTTATGTATCAAGTCATAAATATTAGTGAAGTACATTTAGTACATACTTTTTAGGCCAGAATATGTGTTTCAGTGCAAGAAATATAATATGATGCTGGTCTTCCTCTACGTCTATTTTATTTTATCCTTTTTATCGGCGAGATGTACTTGGATCTTGTAGCTTATAATAAATGTGGAATAGTCTGCAAGCTAATACGTGATATTCAGTAATTTAAAATCTTGAATAGTTTCTATAACGCTACGAACTATCCTTAAAGCCTTTCATGGACGATCAATTACACATTACTTCACATATTTCTTATTATACCGCACCTCTTAGATTCATGAGCGGTTATATCAGCTATGGTATAGCTAACAATAGCTATGACTTTACAATGCATCCATAACGCAGTAAGTAATTATTTGTTTATATTTTATTTTCAGAAACAGATCGAATGACTACATCAATAGCGTCATGGCAGAAAATAGCAATGTTCACATATTTAACCATATGGTTATAGAATACTCGAATTATACTAACAACACCATATAATGCGAAAGGGTAATTACATAGTTTATAACATATTACTACATAAATACCAAGCTGTAGTGCTTACTGTAATTAATAGAAATTACTACACAAGCACATTATGTGGAATATTTCTAGACAATAAACTCAATTAACAGATTATAAGTTGCACCAAAATAGCTGCATTTCACAATCTGCGTAAACATTCTTGACACTCAGCTACTTCCCGGTCAATCCTGATTAAAAAGGTGGGTCGGTTCTACGTTGCAAACCAATGTAGGTCTTCTAGGTGATAACTCCAAATTTTAAAATAGTGTAATAGCTTGTCTGCTACCACTTTTTAAGGTTCGTCGCCTATACGTTAAACATAGGCTATAAAATATGATCTACAATTGCTTTATTAACCATGATCGACTATTTCACGCCACATAAGCTTTATTTATGCTATTATCGTACTAATGTACTAAAACACATAACTACTGTAGTTAGCTGAAATACTAGAATCACATCCTTTATATTATATGTTCAGCGTTATAGACGTCCTCGCATATTATCACTAATCTAAGCGTATGACATACGAATAGAATCATACCGTATCTGCATAGTTGAAATCATCTAAGAAAATTCATAACTAGGAGTAACCTAAAAGATCAGAGTTATAAAATCGCTTATGAAGGGGTAGAATCGTTATGTAAAGGGGCTCATAAACATAAAGCATCGGATAAAACGCGTTACCAGTCGCAATAATTCGTTTACAGAGATTATTTTATTAACTTAAATCTGCCTACTTAAGGAATAGTGCTATTGCTAATAAATAGTAGCATTCATAATATGATTGGGCAATTCAGTAATATAAGTAAATAACATCATTACGAGCAAGTTTTTTCTTAAGTAATACCATCTTTTTCATATTTTGCCTTCACATTATTTTTCGTTCATTGACTTTGAAATCTATCCTTCCCTGTTACTATGTGAATTGAGACCTATCTATATCGTATCGAATAAATTCATTAGAAATAGCGTTGGAGGCTGCCGATGGTATTCGATTAGCAGATGGACTCGGATAATTATATGTTGAATCAGTTTTGGGAAGCAAAAAACAGGTTATCCCTCGTAACGCAAATAAATACCTATAAATTTCACTTTTGAGTGTAAATTACTAGATTGACTTTAAAAATGGCTTCGCTATAATGTCACACTCTACTAATTACATTCTTATATATCATCGATATGCTTGCATTCGCTGTAAATATTTAAGGAGCTATGACTGCACTTGGTATAGCATGTATCACACACACTTGTACCGAAAATTACACAGATAAGATAGTTTCTGTATTCCTTCACATTGATGTTTTATTACGTTTATTTCTTCCGAATATCAACAAGTACAACGCTACGTGAACTGAGAAAGATAAATTAAGAAACAAATAGTAAATCACAGTAATGAAGATAATGTTTAATATACACGTATAATAGTTGCCATTATCTTGACCTTCTGATTCAAGATGATGGAAGTAGACTGAAAGGCATTTAAATCAGAATAAACTTTGAAGAATTATTAGTAGTTAATCATTACCCACTAATACATTTACAATGGCATCAGTTAAGATTCAGTTATGAACTCATATGCTAGCTTATAATATATAAAATTTTCTGATTACGAAAACGATAATGTTGTGTAAAGTCCAAGTGTGATAATTACTGATTTTACATGCATTTCAGCCGTAAAAGTTTAGAATTTCGTTTGCTAAATGGATATAGTATTGTCATCTCTCTACTACGACTACTTGAAGGAGGCGAAATACTGATATTTGGATAGCGTGACACAGAAATTAAAAGTGAGCTGCGATTTCATTTTTCTTTCGACGTGTGTGATCTTATCTATGCTACAGCATGATCAATTCCTTATTTGTTTATTCAACATTTCTTTAAAATTTTACAATTTTCTGCTCTCTTATATTGAAGCCTCAGCTATGCCGGAATTGTATTTTGAATCTACGAAAAAGTAACTGGATGAAGAAGAAACGATGTTATTGTAGCTATGGGAAGTTGAATCTATCAAGACATCATTTTGACCGCACTTAAGCATCAATTTCGTAAATGAAGTCGTAATTCGCTTGGAAAAATTAATTGCTTTATCTTCAGGAATTAATAGAATTAAGAAACTAAAGCTGATGAGAATTGCTCCAACAATTTTTAGGTTGTCAAATGCAATCTGATGGATTGCATTATCCACAATTGCATTACCAGGTATTCCAAGGAGTAAGCCAATTGCCACATATATCGGATAACTAATTGCTGTTCCTAAGAATGTCAGACCAATAATAGCAACGCTTAAAGCAGAGGTCAGGTTAAGTGTATCCCAAGGCATTAAATCCCAGTTTATTGATTCAAATTCAGTAGCTGTAAAAATTAGTACAAATATCCACCCAGATAGCATAACTGTCAAACTAACAGCGGTGAGTAATAGTAATGTCTTGCTTATACTAGCGTCAGGGAGTACTTTTTTCAGATACACCTATGCAAATTTAAAAAGTAAATACAGGTAGAATTGATATATTAGCTTCGGTTTGAGATAGATTTAATGCTTTTATACTGCAAAGCATTTTATTTAGTTAGATCGACTCGCGAGGTTTTTTTCAATAGACTAAATACTGCATATGATGCCAGTTTCTGCGTACTACCAAGAACTACGGTACCATTTACGTTACTCGCACAAATAAGAGCCGGTATAAACAGATATAGAGAATTAATACCGACATCAGCTTCCTTGCTAAAAGTATTCAACTTTGATATTGCATGACTAAAACGCTTGATGCCTAAAAGGAGTGTTTTTAATTAAAGGATTACCCTGTACAAGGCCGACATTAGTGCTGATATCAACGTGATGACAATTCCTAACTCGTTGGAACCATTCTGCTTATATGAACCAGCATAAAATAGTACGCCCCCAATTGCTATAAAAATAGCCATAGTCTGTTGATGATAAAAATAGAAATAGCGGTATTGCTGATCAGTTTAACGGTATCAAATTGAGAATTATAGGTAAAATAATTTGCAGAGTAGTAACTATAGTTTTAAATAAATGTTTGAAGTATTACCCGTATTAGTATCACAGGTTCTCGTAGCCAGGATACCGATAGAATATAGATCAGTGCGATATTTACACTTAAAATAGTTACGTAGTCAGTCAGCGAAACCATTTTGACAGCGTAGAAGAAAAAGCCATAAGTGCCAGTCAAAAAAATTGTTACTGGAATTATCTTGAAAATGAACCCTTTTAAGTATTGACCCTGATACTGTAAAACAACTGAATCTTCCCTATATCCAATATAATTTAACAATTATTATGAATTTAGGGAGTAATATTTACAAAACATCTATATCCAAAGCAATAAATGATACTTTAATACTCACTTCCACATATCTTTTAATGATTTCCCAAATAACATGCCAATCGGACAGTAGATCGGATAACATATGATTGTCCATGATCTCGAATACCTGTTATACGAATGAGATAACAAAATCGATAGCATCAGTAAACCATAATTTTATGTGTTTGTCTTTTAAACTTACCAAGTTGCGAATGCAATAGCAGTAAAATTTCCTGATGTTAGATCGCGTACAAATTGACCTTCTAGCACAACAGAGACTGCTAATAATAGTACTGCGAATAAACCAGTTGAAGATTTGATAGAATAGTGACTGCAACGTCGCCTACAAGTTTCATTTTCTAATTTAATTTATTAAAAAATATTATACCTCTTTAGTGAATGTGGATATTATAGTTAACCGTAAGATCTAGATCGTTATAACAGTATAGCATTTACAGCAAGCAATGATATTAAATATAATCATTACATAAGAATTTTAAAAATTGTATACCGTAATTCGTTAGAACGCATATATTATAATAATCGATAACAAACAATGTTATCCTCTAACATTGCTGTTTTCCTGCACTTTGCAAAGAAATTATCTTCAACCAACATTACGTTCGCAGGTTACAAGTTGTACGAAAAGACGAAATAACTAATCAATTGACTTGATAATACAGCTGAACTGATTTTAGCTATGATAGTTATGAGAAAGGTGGTAGGTTAATGTAACTGTACTAAGATTGAATTTATTCTAATTAAGAAAGACTTCTAACAACTGTACTTTGCTGACTTTAAGCATCGAAACTGAAATTGCATTTGTTATATAGGTATTACAACAATAATTATAAGCTGACCATACGGTTAAAAGTCATGCAAATCTTTAGGACTATGCGCTATGCAGGTTAGAGTGAATAAATCATTATTCATTTATTTATTTGAATAGAAACGTGATTCGCATAATTTTAATCTAAAGACATCAACTTCTTGAAGTCATGACCACAAACCTGTCTCGGATATCTCAGTTTGATTTTCGTATTCTCTCATGGTTACTTTATAGAGGACTATAGTTATCGATAAATAAGAATGAAATAGTCACTGTGAATGATTTTGATTTGTAGCAAAGCCCTTGATCCGCATCCGAACTTTATTAAGTCACAAAAATTTGATGTTATATAGGTAGAAGTTAGCCTTTATAATATTCAATCATATAGGCAGAGCTTTGTTTACTTATTTTATTTCTCAAAACCTTGTTCGCATGTAAAGATCTTTAAGGTATCAAATGCTCATATTTATCATTGAGGATTATATTATCAACGGAATGATTGATCTTAGTATCTTATGATGCATTAAATATATATAATCTATCTATTCGACCTTGTATTAAATGCTATGCGAAATGCAACAATCAACTGCTCCAATTGTTGAGAAATTTTTATTAAATCGCGATCTACATAAATTGTATTTCTTCTTATCTATTTGGTCTAACGGGAATGCTAGCAATATTCAAGGTGGCAATCGTTTAGTTGAATGTTTTGTAGCTCTCATTGAGAGAAATGAATTGCTGCTGTTACACTACTGAAATGTTCCCTCTTCTCAGAGATTAATTGGAGGCTACAATCAAGAATAATGGCTTCATTCAAAAGTACAGTACAGTTTGGTTTAATAACATTGGCATAGTTCTAGATACGATGAAAGGATAATGGCAACAAGATCAACTTTGTCACGGAAAGAAATCGTCCGTATTACGTGTTACCGTAGCCTCGTCTATAGGTAGACGTCAGGAAGAAGGAACCTGACAGTTGGTTTATAGTATTCATTTTCTGCAGTAGTTTTCAATTTCCTGGTTACAAATTTCCATTTGTAACAGGAACATTTATCATTTTGATATCACCTGTAGCTACACTATCGTTACATACTCTAGAGGCAGAGAAACATAATACTATATCATGAAGAAGTAGGACAGAGGATTAACGATGCTGTACTCTCAGTAACTGGGGTCTGAATTTCAGTATAATTAATACTGTATTTTTCATTCCATGAAGGGGACAAAATCCCTGTTAGTGTACAGCATAAGTATATCACAATCCATAGAAAGTTTTATCCTTACACTGGATGGGAACGTATTCAATTTGGTAGGAATGCTTTCGATAGCCTAAAAAATAAAATGCAAGATCGATTTTTGCTTGATATTAATTTATCTCTACATTATTTTTCAAAGGAAAATTGTTATTTCAATATTATCCGATTTACTGATATTGTTGTTATGACCAAGCAACGCAAACAACTTATTTCCAGTCAGGTCTCTGTCGATGAAACAAGTCAATAATATTAACTCTTGCTGGTCTTGCTACAGTTTATAGCTATAATTTAGGATAGCGCTTGAACACGTCAGCTTTTAACCTCGAGAGGTCCAGTTTCCTACTCGATAAAGCGAAAGAAGGATAGTAAACTCAACGTTTCTCTGTCTCCTTTATTGGCCTCCAGGTAAACTAATTAAGTCGCCAACATAGCACTTTGACCTATTTTCAAGTTTAGAATTAAGCATGCGCTAAAAAAAAACCGGATTAATTGGAACAATTAGCCGCTTGCAGTGTTTTCTCCGGGCTTATTGTATGATAAGTGTTTGAAGGTAACTGGTCAAGGCCAGCCATTATTTTTGCTTTAGTTTACGAGCAGAACTATTTATACTTGTTTTTACTGTACGCTGTAGGCGTAGAGTACTAAACGGCGATGATGATTGCGCAATTTCCTCGAAGATTGACGCAATCAAGTGTTTTATACTGTAAGTATTACTGAACAGTGTACGTATTCAGTATGGATTGTATCCAACAAAACTTCGAAAACTTTTCCTTATTCCTTTCCTTCACTGACAATTTAGCTATTGAACACATGATGGTTATTGGAGGACATTGCACGCATGTACAAGCCATTATTAGTTCAATGGATGTTATTTCCTGGATCGTACAAGCACACGGACAACAAATTTACCTAAAGTTAAAATGATTTCAGAATCTGTTTTCAATCAAGTTTGGAGATGGTGTACAGTGTACAGTACTGTAGTACAGTATGCATGTCCAATGAGCACTGTACTGTACACTGTAAATTCAAGTTTTCTTATCCCATCAATTGATGTAAATAAACAATGCAATGAATGATAGGAAAATACGACTGCCTATTGGCTAATACCATAATGCATTGAGATGCTACAGAATTTTGATTTACTAGCTTGAAGATGGCTAGTGCAGCACTACGAGCACTACCATATTAACAATCGTATCTGTTGATGAATAACATGCTGTATATTATACAGTCAAACGGACGATGGGAAAATACTGCTGGCTAATACCATAATGCGTTGAGATGCTACAGAATTTTGATTTGCTAGCTTGAAGATGGTTGCATAAGAACTACAGTATAGTGCAGCACTGCGAGTACTACCGAATCAACAATCGTATCTGTTGATGAATAACATGCTGTATATTATACAGTCAAACGGACGATGGGAAAATACTGCTGGCTAATACCATAATGCGTTGAGATGCTACAGAATTTTGATTTGCTAGCTTGAAGATGGTTGCATAAGAACTACAGTATAGTGCAGCACTGCGAGTACTACCATATTAACAATCGTATCTGTTGATGAATAACATGCTGTATATTATACAGTCAAACGGACGATGGGAAAATACTGCTGGCTAATACCATAATGCGTTGAGATGCTACAGAATTTTGATTTGCTAGCTTGAAGATGGTTGCATAAGAACTACAGTATAGTGCAGCACTGCGAGTACTACCATATTAACAATCGTATCTGTTGATGAATAACATGCTGTACTGTATATTATACAGTCAAACGGACGATGGGAAAATACTGCTGGCTAATACCATAATGCGTTGAGATGCGACAGAATTTTGATTTGCTAGCTTGAAGATGGTTGCATAAGAACTACAGTATAGTGCAGCACTGCGAGTACTACCGAATCAACAATCGTATCTGTTGATGAATAACATGCTGTATATTATACAGTCAAACGGACGATGGGAAAATACTGCTGGCTAATACCATAATGCATTGAGATGCTACAGAATTTTGATTTGCTAGCTTGAAGATGGCTGCATAAGAACTACAGTATTGTGCAGCACTACGAGCATTACCATATTAACAATCGTATCTATTGATAAATAGCATGCTGTATATTATACAGTCAAACGGACGATGGGAAAATACAGCTGGCTAATATAGATTATCTTTTAATTGACTAGCATCTTGATGGCTATATGAACTACAACGCAGTGATACGAATACTACCGCTTGAATAATAGCATCACTTGATGGAAATAATGAAATAGATGATTCGAAATACGACTGACTAATATTTTAAATTGTCACCAACAGTACAGCTAAAGCACTACATATAGTACGTTACGACAAGCATTACCCGCTTTAAGCTGCTTGTTTTTCAACACTACTTCAACTTATTACTACCACAACTTGACATTCAAAATGATTAAGGTATAGTAGAGGAACAAGGAGCAAGTACGGGTGCATACAATACAGTATTGTATAGTACGCCAAGTAAAATGAAAGAAAGAAGAACTTAAAACGATCGTCGTCGACTATACTAATAATGTGCTGACCGATTCTATTGCCTATCATTTCAACTGGATTGAGTACAATAAAAGTTATCCCATCGCCCACCCTTGAAAAAAAAACGGCAATCTATTATCACTGGTCAAATTGTGGTCGGAAAAGCTCCTTACTTCTTACATTACTACAAACAACCTCAACAAATTGCAAAGTAAACAGTGCAATGACTCCGAGCGAGTGTTCGAACGTAACACCAGTATCACTTAGGTGCAAGATTTCAGGCCAACCTATTTGGCTGATTCTGGAGAATAGCCTGCGGACTATATCACAGTTTATTCCCATGCAATTACATAGCTTCACCAGGCTTCAAAAACTGACTTCTTGAAAATTTTACGCGTGAATTTCTTTATTGATTTATATCGTTACCCATTGTAGGAGAAATTCTCGATAAATCAGCAGCGACTGTAGTCTTTTAGTATCACAAACAAGGTACAGTATTATTATAATTAATTAATTAATATACAGTACATGTATAATGGCCAGTACTCTCGATTATGATCGAACAACATGTAGTACTATACTGTACTGTACTATGCTTAATCACTGTAATAGACGTTAGCAATAAGGATACTTTTCTCCATAAAATTCTCCGCGTATGGAAATACACTATTCGAAAGGGAAATGATATTATTATATGACTTGACAATCTGCAAATGTGCATACAACAAGTTAGGAGTAGTAACAGCTTTTAAGCTTGCAATCATAGTACTGTCCTATTTACAAGTTGAAGAGCTCTCTAACTAATTTAACATGCCCAAGATCAATGAAGGAAATCAGCATAAAAGTACAGTAGTTACTTAAAAATCAATTTTTAAACCTGCTAATTATTCTACTGCTAGTTAGACAAGAATACAGGCAGTGATATTTTACATATACTATTAAAGTAGCCATCTGAGTGTGAACCGTTCCATGCTTCTTTAACCATCATTTTCGTATTATTTTATCCAACATTTTTACCGTTATAGGATTCTTGATAACTGCTAATTCGTTTAAATGAACTTAGATATGAGTATCGGAAAAGCCAGTATTATAATTAGAGTCGATGAAAAAATAACTGGATGATGTAGAAATGGTGTTATTGCAGCTTTCTGATTTTGAAGTTGATAAGGCATCGCTTTGACCACATTTCGTCGTAAATTTCATACAAAAAGTCGTAATTCGCTTCGAGATGATAACTGCTTTATCTTCCGGAATTAATAAAATTAGAAAACTAAAGCTAATAAGAACTGATCCAACAATTTTTAAGTAGTCAAATACAATCTGATGAATTGCAATATCCACTATTGCATTTCCAGGTATACCAAGCAGTAGGCCAATTGCTACATATACAGGATAACTAATTGCTGTTCCTAAAAATGTTAGAGAATGTATTGCTGCACCAAATGCAGCGGTCAGATTGAGTGTATCCCAAGGCATCATGCCCCAGTTTATTGCCTCAAATCCAATAGCTGCAAAAATCAATACAAATATCCACCCAGATAGCATGATTGTCAAACTAACAACGGTGAGTACTAGTAAAGTCTTGCCTAGACAAGCGTCAGGAAGTACTTTTTTCAAATATACCTAATCAGATTGAAAGGAAATTCGAATCAGCAATGGGCACTAGTTCTAGTTTTACAAACAGCTTTAATGTCCACATACTACTGCTAATTGTTCTGATATAGTATTTAATATATCAAGTATCGTATACGATCATTTTGCTCTAAAAATAAATTATATTACACTCGTATGCACAACAATTTGCTTTGGCTATCACGCTGAGACCAGTAAATCGCTGGAATAAATAGGTATATATATATTTAGAGCTTATTTCCTATTATCAGTACTATCGCTATTGGGACATGATCTGAGAGAAAGATATGAATCAATGACCGAAAGGGTTATCCTAAAAATATTACCCTATAGAAGGCTGATAATATTGCCGACATGAGCGACATGATAATTCCTATAGTATTAGAGCCATTCTGTTTATAGGAGACTGCATAGAATAGTATACCAGCGACTGCTAGAAAAACAGCGATTGTCTAAGATAGCAAAATCGAAATATCGACATACGTATATTGGTTAGTTAAAAATGACAAAATTGAGATATCGTTTTAATAACTATTTCGAGGGATAAAAAAAAGAAATTATGGATAATGCTCGTATTTTAATGAATGTAGTAAAATTTCACCCGTATTAGTATCCAAGGTTCTCGCAGCCAATATACTGATAGAATATATATCAGCGCAACATTCACGCTAAGAATAGTTACATAATCTGTTAGAGACACTGATTTGATAGCATAGAAGAAAAAGCAGTATGTCGTAGTTAAGAAAATTGCCACTGGAACAATCTTGATTATAAATCCTTTTAGGAATCTGCCATGATACTGTAGAATGACGGAATCTTCCCTTTATCAAATATAATTCAACAAATGGAGCTAAGGTTAGAAATACTGAACGAGTTCGGCAAGAGTGTTTATGAAACAGAAAATATTCTAATAAGCCAAATATGGCATTTTAACTCACTTCCACATTTCTTTCAATGATTTTCCGAAAATCATAGCAACCGAACAGTAAATTGGATAACATATAATAGTCCATGATCTTGCGTACCTATTTTACAAGCACGGCGATAATGTAGATAGTATCGGTGAACTACAGTAGAAATCAAACAGAATTATTCTCTAAATTTACCAGGTTGCGAATGTGATAGCAGTAAAATTTCCTGATGTTAGACTACGGCCAAATTGAGCTTCTAGTACAGCTACGACTGCTAGCGCTAGCACGACGATTAAACCAGTCGAGGATTTGATACGGTAGAGACTGCAACGTTGTCTACAAGTTTCATCTTCTAATGAAATTCGATTACAAGGTGATAACGTTTTTAGTGCGTTTGGACATAATAAACAGTAAGAGGTAATTGAACTATCTGTTATCCAAAATAAAATTAATTGCACACAGCTATATAATGAAATTGTTAGAATGTGAAAGCTCACTTTATGTTTTGAAGAATAGAAATGAAAAAGTGATTAGATTTAGTGAGAGTATCGTATAAACTATATTGCTTAAATTTGAAAACTGCGACTATAGATGTTGCACAGGTACAGCGTTCAGTAATCTTCTTACTGAAATGTTAAAACCTGTGCAAAATCAATTTGGAGGTCATCCTATTGGGTCTCTGAACGAAATTAAATAGATAATTTGTAATTTAAATACTACCGTTGAACTGACTTGTGATGCATAGAATTGTGAATTATTTTCTACTGTTCAAACTAAACTTGGCATTCTGATATTAATGGTTATAATACTAGTTATCATTATGATAATAGGCATGCCAATTATGAAGAGCGTTGTGCATTGGATTGAAAGAATCAGTTAAGCATTTGTTAATGTAGAAGTTGATCTGCATGAAATTAATCTTAAGAAATTAGCACTTTAATGTATTTGGTCACAAACCTATGTTGGATATCTCAGTTTGATTTTCATGGTCTCTCATGTCTATTTTATTGATTACTATAGTTATTGATAAAATAAGAATGAAACAGTAATTTTGGATGATTTTCGTAACAGGATTTGGATCATAACTATCTCAGGTGTAAAGATGCAGCAATTGAAGTTTGCATGGTCCCTGTTAGATATCGTAACGCAGATTTTGCTTATAGTCATTATTTTATCGCGGCCTTTATAGAAGATGTCATGGATATCAGCAATCGGGCTATAGTTTTCAAGAGTGGTCAAACTAATTTTGACGCAATCATAGTCTCACTAATCATACTCTTGGACCCATTAATTCTTAATTTTTCGACACTACTTTACAACCGTTGTTACGGTTGCTTTATAAAATATCGGCCATCCAGGGAAATAACGAACGAATCGAGAACGCTACAATCATTGTGTTTTATGGCCAATGACTCTATTTGTCTAACCGATATATTAATACTCAAAATATGGGTACATCGGTTTACGAATAGCAGTTCTAGACGCAAGAACATCATCACTGCTATTCGTTTCTCGATATTTCTAGCATGCACCGCAGCATCAGAGTATTAAGATGAACGGATTGAAATTTTGTTAGTCTTAATTCCATTAACAATTGGTGGACTCTGTCAATATATTCTCGAGCTTAATACGGTACATTACTATGATTAAAGTGGAGAAATTTCTCTATATTGTACTATTTGTTAAAATCTGCCTATCAAAGCAGTTCATTAAATTGCCAGTAGGTACTTTAATTTTCGGAACCCAACCCATGTAAACATTAGTCATCCAATCGATTGCTAGCGTTTTCGACTTTCAAGCCAAGGGTTAGCTGTGGGGTCCCTACAATATGGAAAGACTTTTTTCACTTTGTTATTGTCTACTGTAGCCTTGCACAATTCCCCAAAGTAAGATATACGTAAGGACAATCAAGGGCATGTTAAAGGATGGAAATTGACTTCGGGACCAACATTATCCAGTCGAGCACTGCTAATTTACTACCTTACCCTCAAGTATATACTACAGTCATGATATGAATATATCCAGGCGAGCAGAGCTATTTTACTAAATTCAAGCATGCAGTACAGTAATGATATTAATATTTTTTCCAGTTTTTGCCGTTGGTCTGGTACTGCAGTAGATACGCAAATGGTGTATCCTTACACTTGATAAGAGCCTGTCGAATTTTTTACCAATGTTACCAGAATCTTTGAAATGAAATTAAGAATCATTTTTACTTAAAACTAATTTGTTTATCACGCGATTGATGGAAAATTTATACCTGATATTGATCAATTATTGCCAGTGTTGTTCCGACCAGATGGATAAAGTCAAGGAAACCTTTCAGATAAGATACCTTGGCGCAATATAAGTAAACGAAAAGACAATACTTATTTCAAGCCTCCTTCATCACCGCACTTCGATATTACAATTCAAAATATCACCTTTTCGCTAAACTGATCCAAATAGGCGCTAATAAAAAAACTTACGACTGGATATAGCCCAGGAATGGAATTCGTTCTAGACCAAGAATGGAATCGTTCTAGCCCGATAGTTCATGCATACTCGTATATACAGTTTGACATATATAATATATATATACTCATATATATGCGTACAATATATATATATATATATATAGTACAATAAACACTCTATCAATTAACTTGAAAATAGGGACTCACTTTTCCATTGTCTCCTATTCTTGAAGCGAGAATGAAATTTAGGGTTTAAGCATGCGCTCGAAAACTGGCTAAACTGGAATGAGAAGACCAGTTTATTTTTTTATGGCCAGGGTCAATGTCGATTTACTTATTTAGAGGCAAGAGGTCAAATTGTCTATTATTTACTATCAAAATTATTTAGCTTTGCTGATTGAATTATGGCGACGATGGTATTAATTAATATTGAAATAGATTTGACAGACTTGATTTTCTACCGGGTCCAAGATAAACTGGTGTTGTGAAAGTGAAAAACAGGATTGTGTTCATGATCTTTTGTTCGTAATTCAATATGATTAGCCCTAGTTAATATCGTTCGTCGTAACGATACAAGGCAAAAGAAATCCCTCGATGATTTCTATCACCATCATACTAAATTATATAATGTCATTCTTACTACTGTACAATCATGAAATCAGACACAATAATAAACTAATCGTAATTGCCTCGAGGGCATCTTCATCATGATACTGCTTTAGCTCACTAAAATACGATGATGAATTGAAAGTGAAGGTATAGTTAGCGCAGTGAAAACCACAATAGTCTTGTATGAAATAGTTTATTAGGGACTAGCAACAGCCAGATGGTTAAAATCGGCTAGTTTATTGCAAGTAGCCAAGCAGTGCCACCGAAAACTGTCATACTTTTATTGACCAATCCATTGACTTCTTAGTGTTTGTATATTATTTCTTAATATCAACAATATCAAAGCCGCAGTGAAATGAAAACAGGCCGATGAAACAATAGTTTTACAATGTTTAGTTTAATATACAGCTAAGGTTATGCTCTTCACTACCACTTATGAGCAGGAGATTGTATTGATGGAGATTATGCTATCAGATAGACTAAGAGGAAGTAATTACGATGATCGATTAATCGGATGCACAACTTATTAGGGTTTTGAACTGGTATTGGATCTAAACGTTTATAGATAGCAAATCAGTCAAAATTAAAATTTGTCATTCACAGTTTAGTATCGCCGTGTCAAAGTGCAGAATATCTGCAACAGGATTTTGATTCAGAAAATCAAATCATATTAATGTGATTGTACGTGTGCCCTGCTGTTATACACTATTATAATTACTAACTTAAAATAGTACTATATTCCGTACAATTTCTACGCATTTCGCTAGTAATAATTAATAAGGGAACTAAATCGCAAGTAATAATTAAGAACTTTAGTCGGAATACCTTAAGCAATCATAAGATCTAGATATTGACCGATCTACACATGTAATAAGGCAAGATCGCATTAATAGCATGTAACATCGGCATCATTTGCCTTTTATGCCTGCTAATGTTATAGGAATGAAATACTCTGCAGTAGAGCAAAATAACAAGATAATATTTGTATGATTCAGAGTATATTTTTCGCTTGCACGAAACCTGCCATGCCATGATTATTCATTATCAAATTGTTTCCATCGAATAAATTGCTTTAGCAAACAAATAACAGCCATTATCTTATATCTGAGTTTCGGCCAAACCGGAGTTATACTTAGAATCGATGAAGAAATAGCTAGAAGAGGCTGAAGTTATACCATTATTCGTAGGTGTCGTTGGGTCTGTCGAAAGGTTGTTTTGATTACATTTAATCATCAGTCTTAAGCAGGCGGAAAGGATTCGCTTTGAGATAGTGATTGCTTTATCTTCCGGAATCAATAAGATTAGGAAGCTACAGCTAATAAGAATTGCTCCAAGGATTTTTAAATAATCAAATATAACATGATGCATTGCAATATCCACAATTGCATTGCCAGGTATTCCAAGCAATAAACCGATAGCAACGAAAACAGGATAGCTAACTGCTGTTCCTAAAAATGTTAGAGCATGAATTGCCACTCCAAATGCTGCGGTTAAGTTGAGGGAATCCCATGGCATAACATCCCAGTTTAAAGCTTCAAATCCAGTAGCTGAGAAAAGCAGTACAAATATCCACCCCGACAGTAAGACAGTCATACTAACGGCACTGAGTGCTAGTAATGTCTTACCAAAGCAGGAATCAGGCAGTACTCTTTTCAAATATACCTATGCAAATCGATAGAATAAACACCCCAGAAGATGTTTGTGTTAGTTTTGCTTTCAAAGCAATTTTACCATTTTCTTTTTAATGTAGTTCTTTGTTATTTAGCAGTTATCTACGTAAAGTATTAATAACTAAATTAAATTTACTTAAAACAAAATTAAATTAATGGACGCCAAGCTCAGCACTTCGCAAAATGTTAGTATTAGAGGTAATTAGATTTATAAGGGATTTTAGAAAAGCTGCAGAGAATTTTATAACGTGTAGATGATTTTAAATTTTACCCTATATAAAGCTGAAAGCAATGCTGATATTAAAGACATGATAACTCCAACTGTACCAGAGCCACTTTGTCTATATGAAATGGCGTAGAACAGCACGCCTGCAATAGCTAGAACGACAGCAATTACCTGTTGAAAGTATAAATAAAGTTCAAGTATTAGCTAGCAGTATCAAAATGAAGAAATTTGAGAAATCTTGAGTATGATACGCTTTAAGTGATGATTCATATAGAAAGTAAAGATCTTACCCGCAGAAGTATCACAGGTTCTCGTAGCCAAGTCACAGACAGAATATATATCAAGGCAATGTTCACACTTAGAATGGTTATGTAATCAGTTGGTGATACCATTTTTACAGCGTAAAAGAAGCAAGTATAAGATGCAGCTAAAAAAATGGTTATTGGTATAATTCTGATAATGAATCCTTTCGTGAATTTGCCATGATATTGTAAAATGGACGAATCTTCCCTATTTAAACCATAGGTTAATAAAAAAAGCGCTAAAATCAATTATGTTGCATACTACGGTTCGTATCATTCCAGTTTGCTTTATGAATACTCTTCAATTCGAGAACATTATTGAATCTCTAGATCTTGAGTACTAATTAATACTGTCAATATACTCACTTCCACATTTCTTTTAAGGATTTTCCAAATATCATGCCAATTGGACAGTAGAGTGGATAACAGATGACTGTCCATGATCTAGCATACCTAGTACACGTAAATATATGGCAACAAAATGGAGAATTTCAGATAGAATAGAAATAAATATGTTTACGTTTTGAACTTACCACGTAGCAAATGCTATAGCAGTAAAATTTCCCGATGTAAGATCGCGGCCAAATTGACCTTCTAGTACTACAGCAACTGCCAGTAGTAGTACTGCGACCAAACCCATTGATGATTTGATCGAGTACGTATTGCAATGTTGTTTGCAAGCTTCATCTTCTAGATAATTAATAAACAGATAAAAATGATCTCAGTTGCGTAAAGAGTTTTGCAACCGCAAGACCTTTAAACAAGTTGCTAGTTGCCAGTTGTAGTAAAGCCCCAAATACAGTATATCCAAGACTAAGATTGCTAGATTGTACGAAAATAGATGAATTGTATGTGAGATTTTAAGATTGCATGAATAATATGATTATAATTATTGCTTGATAGTCCGTGATAGTTGTTATGCGAACCGAACATATGCATTAAATTAAAGTTTACAAGAAACTGTAGTTCTTGCTTCATTCTGATTTTGCTTATGTATGTACTGAATTAAGTAACTTTCTCACTAGAGAAAAATCATATTGAACAATTTTAAAAGTTCCTATATTCGTGTGATGTAAAAGATTGTAACCGAATGATATGTAAATACATGATCTTGATCGACAGTCGAGTTGATATGAATAACTATAGCACTTTGAAGCTGTTCTGCTGAGTTTCGAAATTTAATTTCTCCTGTTATATCGTTATTACTTTCTGAAGTTGTTAGTAAGACCACAAGCTGCGCGAATTTTGAAAAATTCGTGCCATTAATATGAAACATGTCATGGTGTATTATTTATTCTAAAGAAACCCTGCTTTTTTACTTTAAAGTTAAAATTCAATTCCTGATATACCGTCACAAACCTTTTTCCGATATTTGAGTTTGATTTTCGTTTTCTCTCATATTTACTTATAGGATACTAAAGTTATTGATAAATAAAAATGAAATTGCAATTTTTTGATGATTTATTAATACGAATTGAACCCGATTCTGAGCTCCTGTATGTACTGAAGTTAGAGATGTTGTTATTAATACACATCCTAATGACTATCACGATCAGGGTTTGTGTATAATTAAATGCCCCTTGCTATACAGAAAAAAAAGTCAAAACCTAAGAAATTCATAAATCTTATTAAGAATTGACTAAGGTCACGTATAAGATATTACATTCAACTTTACAATACAATGTTAATGCTTATCTTAAAACTAGAGGTGGCATTATAACGCTGGGAAATGATTGAATAACTGGTTCTGAGACATACTTGATTGCACTGGAGCTACTTTAAACATACATACTATTATCAATTGCTCATCAAGACTCATAGATTAATAGTATTAATTTTACTTCCATTGATTAAGTGATAGACAAAACTACGGCTGGGAGGGAAGAATTACGGTGCTCAATGTTACTAGTTTGTTGAATACTCCCAAGGGTGCAAATTTTAAACGAAGATATAAACGGATCATTTAAGAATGCATTAATAATGTAAATTTACTGTTTAGCAGTACCCCATATCTTTGAATCCTTAGATACTATTGCTACTGGTATCGTGTATCAATAAAGTAATGCATTCTCTCGATTGCGCTCCCCTTCGTTAAATCGATAGCAATATCACACGGCTACAATACCATAGAGATTTCATCGTATAAACCTTTCCAATATTTACTCATAAAAGAATATTCGGGACGTGTTAATGGGTTGATGGTTACGGCATTTAAAATTATGGCACGAAGCCTTCATATTTTGCTATCAGCTACTATATTTTCGCTAAATCATAATTATAATAAATTGAATACAAAGAATTAATGTAACAGTGGATGAAGTTTTCTAGTCAAAAACTGACTTAACGCAAACAGAATTAAAATTTTTAATTCCTAGTGTGCATACCAGAAGCTATACAAAAGTTTATATTTTACATTCGTTAAAGTATGAATTTAAAATCATCATCAAACTATTTCGTACTTGTAAAGTAAAATGAATGATTAGTCTTATTTTATACTAATTTACTGACAATGTGATAGATTGAAAATCAGTACCTGATGGCGGTAAATGGATGTTTGTTGCTGATGCTAAATAAGCGTCGAATTAGTCCAGAACCTTAAGTAATGTCAAGGCAATTTAAACAATGTTTGAGTGAGAGATAAGACAGTGGTATTATTTATTTTTCACTAGATTGATAATTAGGCGTCTACTCCAGCTTCTTCTATTAATACTAGTATTCAAAAGCTTTTTCTTGAGGCCAAGGAAATCAAGGTACGATAGAGCTTGTGAATTAGTAATATCTCTTTAAATGAATTGTTGCACTAAGGAAAACTGATCTTGTCAGTTTAATTTGTATATAAGAATAATGTTTAGGATAGAAAACTTTTTCTTCATTGTCTCATTTTTTTATGCATGTTGATAATTAAATTAATATTGTAAGCATGCGCCTGAAACTGGATAACTTGAAGTTAATAGGCTAATTTTCTATTTTCAGACTCTTTGTTTATTAATAATTCCGATAGAAGAGCTCAAGGGCGTTGCTTCATGTTGTATATTTTTACAGTAATTGCTCTACAGAAAAATTCACTGTTAATTGTACTCTTTATGCTGAAGTAAGAATGGTCTACAATGCTGAAAATTAATCGTAATCAATTTGCCGACGATCATAGTTGATTTAATCGCAATGAAAGGTTTAGACAAAACATTAGTGGCCGCAATGGTTTCCCTACTACTGTGATTGTAGTTACTAAAACATCGCGTATCATAATAGCTTTAAAGTCGGACCCTCTTTTAAATCATATTTTCTAATATGTAAACCTTGAAGCCAACTTTAAATCACTTAATGTGCTATAAACTGCAATTTTTATATATTTACATAATTTTTTGCAACCGAGTAGCCAATTAAATATAATATCTAAGCCAAAACTTGTTGATACTTTATGGCGATTACAAAATAGGTTTCCGTCTAAGTCGGATTCCAAGTAATAACAGCTACCTTGCTTAAAGCAAAATGCCTCACAGTAAGATTTAAAAAGAACTACATTAATATGTTACAACTGAAGCAATGTAATAAGTATAGTATCAATTTATTCAAAAACCAGAGATATTATAAAATACTTACGAAGTGATATACCCGTATTATTCTAAATATATTCAGTAAGCTAGATGGATAGCTATATTCTTACAACTGCAAGAATATGCTGAAATAGAACTTGGTTATTTTTAGCTACCAGAATTATTTAAACTAAATGAAAACAGCAATTAAATAATAATTTAGGCAACACTGCTAACATTCGTAGCGATTAATATCTAGCTAAGGCTATAACAGGTTAAAGGTCCGAATTATAAGCTAAGATAGTGCTCTACAATACATTTTTATTGTGATGTTTGAATACTTTAATGATATGGAAGATATTTTTATTGTAATATAGCTAGAAAATGCAGCTAAATTTGGACAGTAGAGAATGATAAATAACAGGACAGCACTATTAAGTTGTTATGTTTCGAGTTGACTAAAGCTGCAGGATACGTAATCCTGCTACAAATTCTTACCGAATTGGAATCAACATGGATCGAGATCTCTAGCTTGAATCAGCTACAGAATATTGGTCAGATAGCAATCAGCTTACATCAATTATGCTTTAAATATAATAAAAAGTGAAGCACTTTACTAAGATGTAATGAAAGTAGTATATTACCTTCCAAACATAAATAGAAAAACAATATATTGAAGTATTTTCAGACAAAATGGATGCGATTGAAAATTTGTCGGTTCAGTTTATATATTTTGTTCTTGGACTCTACCACTGTGCGATAGGATCTATATTAAGCTACAAAATAAACTGTGAATATCTCGGTTCTATTTTTTGTTGCCAAAGTGTCTTTGATATTTTCTGTACATGAGCCTACTTACAGTAGCTATAGCTATTAATATTGGAGTTCTACACGACTGAAGTTCACGTTGAAGATCAATGCTTATTTTAAAAAAATGAAGGATTTTATGGCCTATTACCAGGAAGCAAAATACTAGTAAACATCGCGGATTTATAGAAATAAATATTACCTTATACTAGTAGCAAAATTTAGAACGGAATTATTTACATGATTGAGCCGGATACTCTACTTTCACTAATACTATCATCTTGGTTTGGAGTATTACATTAACATTGCAATAAGACGTTTCGAAAGCCTAAAGTTATCTATTGCTCTTCTACTGAATGAACAGTTATTAAATGATACTAAACGAAGAAATACGCTGATGCATAAATTAAATTTTAAAATTGCATTGGATAAATTTTATTAGCATGGCGAAGCACAATTTATATTAGGAATGAGATTATTACGATTGAAACCACTGTCTTCGAATTCAGCTGCGATAGTATTGCAATCTTTTCAATAGAAATATAAAAATAATTTCCAAACAGATAATAGCATTTGGAAATTTGATAAATAGCTTTAGTAACAATCAATGTCATGCGAAAATGTGTATACAATATCTTCAAGGTAGAAAAAAATTCTCCTCAATAACAATTCTCTTTGTACCAAAAGTTGACTATAGTATTAAAATTTATTTTAGAGTTGAAATATTCATAACAATTTAACAAATATCTCTTGATTATACTTATAATTACAGCTAGATCGCATCGTATAAAAAAAATTATAAGGTAGCCTTAAGACTGTACTTACTGGGTATATTTAATGGACTAAAGTTCTATAATAATCAGTAGATTAAAATTAAGTGTTAATTAACTGATTATCTGATAGATCAGTAAAGCTAAGATCATATAGGCTAGATATCAGAAAAAATCTTGAACTTTGCAGTTATTCCCAATTGCTTAAGTGGTAAAAATATACTTCTTGTGATATAACTCAGATAATAAACGATCGAATTGTGGATTGCCGATCTGTTTATACTGAATAATCGTTCATATGTTTATGTATCAATGGCACTTTGTGAATATTCATTTTGAATGCCCGCGAGAACTTGTAATTTAAATAAAATTTAACATTTAAATTTTCTATTTTTGCATATTAAAGACTTTTAGCAGCGGCGCCTTTGCATAATTAAATATCGAAGATTGGGTTAATTAATTGTTCTACATTAATTACAATTGCAGTAGTTGATGATTTTTGATCTGACTAGGTATCTAAGAACAGGTTAAGAAACTACTATAAACAATCAAATTACCAAAATTTCATGAAATACGGTACTCTAGAAACCACCAACACTGAATGAACAAGTACTTCGAATTATGATGGTGCAAAATTAAAATATTTAAGTTGACTAATAACTTAACCCACGTGGAGACATTAAAATGTTATGATCATTCACAAGATTGATACTTAATGAACAATGACGTACACAATTCTGGGATTTACAAATTTTATTGTTTTGAATATGTGCTCAAAATAGCGCAATGAATATACTTAAACAGTTATAATTGGAGAAGGTTAATTAAAAATTTATCTTTAAATAGTATTACAGGTTTAGACTAATTCTATGAAAATAATGTATGCGTTAGTCGATAACTATTTATTGCAAAAACAAACGTATATCAGGTACTGCATATTTAGAATATAACAGATCGCAACTTCACTCTCATGATACTTGAAAGGCAAAGTAAATTCTGAAATTATTGCTAAGTAACGGCTCTTACAGCACGAAGGATAAAATAAATGTCGCTCAATTTCAATTAGAAAATACAATTATCAAAATAATTTTTAAATACATTTAATCCGAATATGAACGCACATGCGCAGCTTTGCTATTTAACCTTCTTTATCGAGATTTTATACATTTAAAATTCGCTGTATTACGTAAGTACTGTATATATATACATTAATTTCGAAAATCAAATTAAAAAATTAAAAAATACGATTATTTTTGTCTTGTATGATTTTAAGGTCGAATTAAATAGAAATGCAGTAGCAAATTATTTTAATTTAACTTAATAAAGATTTTAAAGAATAATATCAAGTATCTATAGCTGACTCATAAAAGGTAGCTAAAGTATTATTGCAGTATTTATGACCAATATTGTGCAGAATTACAGGGTAACTTTTCTATAGCAGCAAGGAACCATCCATCGTGATAGACGACGCGCTTTATCAACTGGAATTAGTAATATGAGGAAGCTTGAACAAATAAGGAATACGCCAAAGATCTTAATGCCATCAAATATAATATGACGATATATTACATCCACGAAAGCATTGCCAGGAATACTAAGTAGCATACCAACTGCTACGAATATTGGAAAACTCACGGCAGTACCAAGAAAAATTAAAGCACTGACGAGGAGAGAAAATATAGAAGTCACATTGAGCTCATACCAAGGGATAGTTTCCCATTCGATGGTCTCAATCCCAAGTGAAATCGCTACTAAAATTAGTGGCCATGAGAAGAGTACAATAAGAGCGCAAACTACGGTGAGTAAAAGGGAAGCTTGACCAACTGATGGGTCAGGAAGCACAAGCTTTAGATATACCTAAAGTCATAATAAAAGTTATAACGTAAGTACTTACAGAATTAGCCGTTGAAAATACATATTACGTCATATGTCGATAAGTACTGGCTAAGTAACATATTTAATCAATAATAAACAAGATAAAATTAAACATTATACCCTGTAGATAGCTGTCAAAACTGCAACAGATAACGAAAAAATGATTCCCAAAATGCTTGATCCATGTAATCCGTAAGAATAAGCGAAGACGAAAACGCCAGTCATGGCTGCAACCACTGCAATGACCTATGGAAATGTGATTTAAATATTATATTTACCTGAGGTTTTCAATGGCAATGTATTATTGTAGAAATATACCAAATAATACAAATTTAATTATGTAATTTTATTTCTGTAGTAAAACGAAATGTTTCAAATTACCCTTAAAGCTAGTAATGGTTCTTTTAACCAATATATCGATAGAATATATATCAGTGCAATGTTGACAGCCATTACAGCTGAACAATCGCTAGGAGGGCTTATATCCAAGGCATAATAATAAAAGTAATATGCGGAATTATAAATTACGGTTACTGGGAGGACTTTTTTGAAAAAGCCTTGTTTATAATTTCCGTCTTGCTTCAATACGACACAATCCTCACTGCGAATGGAAAATTATTTTAAGTTTGTTTTTGCCAAACCGATGATTTCATTACAGCTGATCAAATTTAAAGCTACCATTTTGATATTAACAGCGATAACAAATAATAATATAATATGCAGTAAGCTGTTTAAGAATTTTAGCATTAGTTAATATCAAGATACTAGAATTCGAATAGATAGAGAATAAGTGTCGATTCTAGCTTAATTAAAGAATAATACTTTGTAGACACTCCTTTCTATTAGTAGATTTTTATTCATTACTTGTATCGCACGCGAAAAATATTTCGTCTCACTGATTTTAATAATCATTGTTGATATATCCAATTTATGATCTTTATAAGCTAATGACCTATTTCTTTTAAACTGATATAGTGACTAAAATCCTTGAATCAATTAATGTTAAACTATAATAAAAAGTAGTAAAGACTAATATTTATTTCTATGTGGTGAAAAATAAGACGAACCTCCACATGGATTTTAGCGATTTGCCAGTCATAAGACCAAATAGGCAGTAGCAAGGATATATTAATATCGAGAAATTTCGTCCATACCTATTATTTATATGAAATATTCAATTAATTGTCGTCATATTTAGAACATAAGAATAAATTTACTCACCAGGTCGCAAATGTAAAAGCTGTAAAATTTAATGATGCCATAGAATTCGCAAACTGTATTTCAACTGTACTTGTTATTGCCAATAACAAGACTATCAGGAGGCCTACCCATGTTTTCGCAGAACTGCTACTACTCTTATCAGGTTGCTCACTTTGTTCTGCTTCTATTATCATCAATTCAAGATAGTAAATTATCGAGTTTAGCTAGAAAGATATTGAAACCAATCATATCTGATAGGATATCTTAATTTGGAATGATGGAACTCTTTAACTGCAGAGTAATTCACAGTCATGACAAATGAATATTATTAATACAATATTCTACAGTATCGAAAGGGTCCACTAATATTAATTCGTACCAAAATTTTCCTAATTAATCTATAACTTAAAACTGAATACGACAGCTAATATAAATATACATGGAGATTTGATGCTAGTATTTAAGACATGGAATACTTCGTAGATACTGTCTGCAGCTAAGTAAAGTGCGTGTCTGATTATCATTTATGCTTAGTCTGGTAGAAATTTAATGGCTAAAATTAAAATTGGGTATTAGAAGGGAAATAATAAATCGTATGGTAGGCCTCAGTTAATATATTTAATAAGTAAAGTGATCTAGCAAGGTAGATATCATCAAAATATCCTGCTAAACTACATAGATGTCAAAAGGAATTTATTTTCTTTCAGATGTATAATTAAATTAAGAAATTCGTAAATTAACATGATGAACTATCATATTTAAACTCGTAATTCAAAGGTAAATTTCAAAAAAGTCGAAGCAATTGTAGTTGTTAGTAGTCTTATGAAATATTTTCGCTATAAGTAAATTAAAAAAAATAGCAATGCACATCCATGCAAAGTATCTATCCAATTCAAGTTAAAGCTACTCATAGTTGTTAACTACATGAAGAAATAAATCCTTAAATAAATTACAAAGTTAAGAGCAATATGGGTACATTCAATTTAAGCTTATGCAGCACATGGATGAGATTCATACATTTAAAATAAACAGAATCTCCTTCCTATAATTTTGATAATGAATGCATACTGCGCTATTTATTTATAATAGCTTGTGCTATCGTAGAGTTGATGGGTAACATGTTTCATTTGTAAATCTATGTCAGTCTAGTAAATTTTTGTCGACTTTGTCAGTACTTTACTTTCACATATGTAAATTGAGGTTAATCTTACGGTATTATAAAAAATTGATATTAACTCAATTACGACTAGTAGTTAGTCCTAACTGAGTGATAATACACGTATGCAGCAGTAGGCACATTGATAGTATTTGATACGTATTACTTTAAACATTGATTTATAGTATTAGCTCCTGATATCTTAAAATATTATTACATGTTCTATATCCGTTAGCCAGTTCTATATACATTCATGATATTATTAGGATTATTCTAATTATGCTATGCTATTCGAAAGGATAAAAAATAATTCTATTTTATGTACATGTAATAATTTAGTGTATAGTTTGTAATGTGTTCATGATTGATTCGCACCTTTAGGACATTCGAGATCTATGTCGACTTTAACTTGTTTGGTCATGTTGATGGTATATTGGTTAGCTAATTTTTTGTAGTGATTTCTTGGAAAATAATAGTTCTAAATTCATGTACAAAATTATAACGTAGAATGCATTAACAAATCTTTCCGGAAAGGGTAATCTAGTTTTTAAGAATAAATCCACGCTAATGTTAGATTCGGATTGAATGGAGGTATCTGTTATGATTAGAATTATAAAATTTTTTTAAGATATCTTTAATTAAATTTCGAAAAATCTACCTTGAGTTGAGCTGATGTTAGGCTTTAACCTTCGTAATTAGAACCGTGATTGAAATTCACGATCACGGTAGAAAATGTGGAGTACTTGTTGCTGACGACGTTTATTCGATTTGATCTATCAGTAAGCGTGGCGAGCTTAAATAGTTTCTGCTTCTATAGAATACATTGCTATTAAACCGGTTGTTATTTATGTTATTTAAGAGGGCCTGCTGGGTAGTAAGTATCATTCTCACGGTCTTTCTCTGTATATAGATGAGTCTGTACGAGTCTGTATAATTTAATTTTTAGTAATGTTTAATTTAGCTTGAATATTTCTTTCATACTAGTAACAATGATTCTGTATATTTAGAATTTGCCTTGATTAAACTTACTTTGCAAATTCATATTAAGTGCACTTGATATCGCCCATACACGTCAGCATTTTTTCTGATTTCCTATAGTATCATTATAAAATTTCGCTCACGCTTGATAAGTTAGCCCTGAAACCAGTTTTCATGCCTGCAACTGGTTTAGTAAACAGGTTTATTATAAGCAAACGGAATGCAAGATAATTAGGCTTTTAGGATAATATTTTATAATTTAACTGCAGCTAAAATGCTTTCTAATTGGACAGAATGCCACTTAATGTAACCAAAATGACGTAATCCTATCAACTTTATCAAGATAAGATTACTAATATTTGAAAATATTTTATAAAATCTAATGACTTCTAAAATGCATTCCAATTGGCAGGATGCTTACTTAATGTAGCCAAAATGATGCAATTCCGTGAACTTTATCTAGACAGCATCTTTAATATTGTTAAAAATGAGCTGTTCTCATAAAAATGAATAAATCTACCTTGTAAGTTAATAGTATCATCTCTCCATTATTTGTTTAGGAATCCATACGAGGCCTTACAATCATAACTAGCTCGTCAATGAAATAATATACAGATGCTATGTAATCAAAGATAGTATCTGGTTTAATATTACCTTTAACCCTGATAATTTGTATCAGAGTACAATGTCTTTTTATATTTAAAGGCAGATATTAACTCTTATAGATTAACTTAAAAAATAATTTTAATTGCACGCTTAAAACCTTCAGAAAGAAAATTTTACTATAATTTAAAATCAAAGCTGATGATGTAATGATATATCTGCGTGTAAGAGAGCAATTAAGAAAATTTAGTTGGATGATAAAGTACTGTACATTTTTACATTCCATTTTTGTAGGTTATATCGAATGAAATTATATTGCGATTGTACACTTTTATTTGGGACATCAAATTATGTCGATAAGAGAATAAAGCATCCTAATAGAATAGAATAGAATGTTGTGTAAATTATCGCATCATGGTGTCGCATTGAAATTCATTCGTTTAGTAAAACAGGCTATTGTTAGACAATTTGCGTCGAAATGTAATTCTTATATTTGTACAGATGTAAATAATCATCAACACTTAGTAGGCAAGTGCGGTAATCCTTCACGCAACTTTAATTTTGTTTAACTGTATTGTTACATCAATAAATAAATAAGCGTATACTAATTTCTGAAGGTTATATCTCCTATGGTGGCTTATAATGATCTAAATGAAATGAAGCTGTTAGGAATTGCAACACCTTAATTATCCTGATCAAGAGAGGCTTCCCGCTACGTCAAAGTCTGGTTTGATCAGAAATTCTATCGGATACATCATTAAAGCAGCCCTAACATAGCCTCAACTTTCTTGATAAACCTTTCCTGATGATTAAAGGGATCTGGTGTTAGTGCATCTATCGCAAATCAGTTTTTACAATGGATAATATCTGTGCTGGATTATTTGGTAGGAATTCAACTAAAGTATGTTTATTTATTCAAATGCTGGTTTACATTTTATTAATAACAACTCGTGATAAGCATCGGTTTCTGGCTCTATGTTCATCCAAGTCAAATGGGTCACACAAATTGAGTTATAAGTTTGGAGGACTGACAGGGTAATTATTAACGAAAAAGGGTCATTGTTATCTAAATTATTATCAATAGTCAGCAATTGCATTTATCCTTCTTCGAGCTATATAGTCGCCCAACATATTGCCCAGCTTCGGGATTTACTGCTACTGATAATCTACCATTATGGTGCAATAAGCAAATCTTGCAGTAAATTACACTCTAGACTTTAATGCGTGATTTTGGATGCTTTCCTTAGTCAGAAGTCATTTTTAGCGGTTAAACTAATCGAAGCTATGTTTAAATCTGTTTTATTAGCCTTAAAAAATCTCGTCAACATTAGCTAAGAACAATTTGATTATTATCTATTCTAGAAAAGTTTTAAAGTGAAAAACTGTATGAGTATATTAAGAATAGCTTGCCATATATGCCTATCGGATCATTGGTAAATACCATTCGTCTTCAAGATATAAAAGTAGCTTAATACTCCGATCAGAATTTTTTATTCTAAAAGTCCAAAAGTAGTATTGAAACTCTTATAGCCATGAAAGGTTTTAGTATAGAAAGTTACTGTAGAATAGAAATAGATTTATCTGAAGTATTTAAAATGTGCTCAATCAAAGGTTCAATCTTGGTGTTTGTACTAACGAACAAAATTTTAACCATAACCGAGTAGATATTCTAAATAATTATCATTACCCAGTGCCGTTATTTATGCATGGCTTGCTTTGTATCGTTCTCAGCTCATTTCTGCAGGGGCTAAATTTTATGATGTACAACAAAATATATTAATCATAGCCTCTGCATGTTGACTATGTGCTATATCACATATTGATGTGCAAGATAAGCTAGACTTGGAAAGGTGGCTAAGCTAACGTTAAATTTCTACCTCATGCGAGATACTGTGTAACGCACTCCCAAAATTTACAATTACCGTACATTACGTACTATAAAACTAAAAGGACAATAAATTTATAAATTAATAAGGTAGCTTATGAGACCAAAGTTCTAATTTAAAATATAATTAATTACCTAAGTACATTAGGCTATCGGATACATACGGCATGCAAATAGCCATATGCCACCCAATACACGTAGTGAAATTCTGTTCCAGGGTAAGGCATGAAGACATTGTCTATATGTTATAGATTAATAGACGCAGGAGTAATTAAATAATAGGAAGGTAAGTATCCGTCTGAATAAAATAAATGTAGACGTGACAGATTGTGTTTACGTATTTTCGGTCTTACTATTTGAATATGTGCTTATCGCTGGCAAACATTTGGGTTTATTGCATGAAGGTTACACCGGACTTATAGCTATTTTATCGAAGAGCATCTAACTCTGCAGATATTACTCAAAGTATAGAAACACTCAAATCAGAACTTGAAAGCATTGAACATTTTGTGCTGGGTATCATTGCTAGCCACAACAGCAACAAGCAACAAATGCTCATGAGTTTTGATGTCTTTCAAAGGTTAGATCTGATGCTCTGTTCTATGCTTTACTGTTCAAATTGCTTGTAGTGCACAAAGAAATTTTAAGCACAAGCTTGACATCAGGTAGCGTTAAATTTGTATCACCTTGAAAACAGATCATGGATTGCTGTTTAGTCATTTTCTTGTGATAAGTCTACAATTAAAAGCTAAAATATCTTCATAACAGCTACTACAATATTTATGAGAGTAATCTGAATACCTACAAATATAAATATACCGAAGACTTTCATATGCAGATGTACAGACATGCAGACACACAGACTAATCGAAGTATTATTCAAATCAATGCTCTAACTAGTCTAAAAATGATATTTTATATTAAATTACAGCTCCTAATTTAATTTGCATTAAAATGTAATTACTTTTTTGAAATCAAGCATATACAGTAGAGATTATTATTTCATAATTAATTTATTTGCAATATATCAGCGTAAGCCATGAAAATGTGAGCTAGCTATTGTACATATTTTATGTACGATGTAACGGTATTTATAAAAGGATTCTCAAACAAAGTTTGTCAATTATTTCGGATCGGATATCAAAAATTTTTCCAACGGCTGTTGTGAATCCAAAGCAGAAAAAACGATGCTCTCAGGAATGTCTGGAGAATCAACTAGATCTCTAAAGGCTAGGCGCTCACATTCTCTTGGTGGGCAGATCAGACCGCAAAGATTAGAACACGATAAAGATGAAGATGTTGATGAAGGAATGGATATTGATGAGAAGACTAGATTGCCGCCACAATCGTCTGCAAACCGCTTTATGAGTCTCTTTCGTTTTACCAGTCAAAATGGACATCAAGGCATTCCTCGAGAGAGTAGTAGCGAAGGAGATATACGTTCCATTGGCACCAACGACAATAGTATCTCTGAAGATGCAAAGAAAGATAAAATAAGAGATGAAATAACTAAGGTTAGACCTTGAGAACAATGTTTCGTACAAGCATTTCCAAGTATATATATATATACCTTCATAATACAAAAATGCTACATTTCATAGTAACTTGAGTGAATTTATAAGTAACGCGGTTAATCCATCAGTATAACAATACAATATTGACAGTATAAAAATTTCAATTTCGTAATATCTTAGCTGGAAGCGGAAATACAAAGTTTACATCAAACGATCGCTCGAAAAGAAGAGTTATTAACAAATCTTCGGAAGGAACTAGGAGTTACTACAAATTCGCCCTTTACCCAGTTTAAAGAGAAATTCCAAATGACGTTGTAAGTTGATTGTATCCGGTAAACTGATCCAGAAACAATACTATTCCATGATGTGGTATTATGTGTTTATGTCAGTAAGCTTTCCATCAGAGAATTAAATATTCTGCTCTTCTTTACATATATTGTATCAAGTGTAGCACACATTTAAAGCAAATTTTGGCTTAAGAACAAGCGAAAATTTGAATTCTATTTTTTTACACCTAAGTAATTTATACGACTTATTCAGTGCCATTAAATGCCTTAGGGACATATGGCAAGATGATGTCATCAATTAGCTTACATTAACCATTTAGCACATCTAGTTGAGCTGTAGGTAGTATAGAATTGGTGTCGTTTAGAGATTTGTGACTTTGGAACTAGAATAGCTGTTAGCTATTAGCTTACATTCACATTTAACTGCAGATCTTGTCTATTAACTTCTATCACATAAATCGCCATCACTCTTGCACATTTGCTTACTCTCATCGCCCTCAACTTTTATATCTTATTGACATATATCTGTTTGCCTATTTTGTAAGATCTGGAATTACATCGGAATGTTCTACACTATATACTGTACATCGTATTTTACAAGCACCATACTCTTTACTAATGTAACTACTGTAGCTAAATCAAGTTAAAATTATCGCAGTTTACTTGAATGATTACTCACTGTGTATTATGATGGAATGACCTTGTAATAATCTCCTGCTGTATTACAGTTACTGTACTACAAGAATTGGCTGAAATCATTACATATGATCTTTGTCTTTTAATCTAAGAATTAGTTAACCAGCTACGATGCAGCCATTCGTCCAAGCAGATATGTTTGACTAGATTATTTTTCATACTTTAGCAATCTGAAGAAGTCCGGGAATCCTGAGCCTATGCAATCACCGCAAGATGAAAATATTACGATGAAAGATCGCTTCAAGTATTTGATTGCTAAATTTATAACATAAAAGATAGCACTTTCGACAGTACAATTAGATTTCCTCAGTAAAGACTTTGTGGTAAAATAGTTAATGATGGAAATTGATCCGTTATTTCTGCTTATTACGAAGGGAAGGTTCAGAAAATACGATGAAAGTGATCGAAGAGAAATTTCAGTCTGCCGGTTCTGCTTTAAAAGTAAGTAATACTTGCTGCTAAAGTTGGGTCAAGTTAAACCGGTTGTTGTTACTTTGCAGCACTATGAATTGAGTTTCATCCTGTTATTTAATAAATACATAGTATAATGTATTGAATAATAAAATTTATAAACAGAACGTGCAGGCATAAGTTTTTATACGAATGTATACCTTCTAACTGGTAGAAAACAAATCACAAGCATTACTTAGATTTAAGTGATTAAAGATTCAGCTTTTTCTAAGAATGTAACTAGAGGTTATTCTATAGACTTAACAGATTCTTCATAAAATGACACAATTTAATGTTATCAATATAATGCTACGTTGTATTCTAGCTAATCCAAGTTTTACAATAACTTTTCAGAAAGGAAAACCTGATTGAAAGAACTTTTATTTTTCATTATTAGAGATCAATCTGGAGGAGATCCTTGAGAGCGACTACTGGAACCTAGTTCTAAGTGAGAGTGGTGCTTATTTCCATCGCAGGAAAACAGTGGTGCTGTGAAGTATATATGCATAACAAAATGCTCAAGTTATCTCTTGAATTTAGATCTACCGGCAAATTACAGAATTTTTATCGACTTGAAACTTGACGAATAAAAGTATGGAGATCAGTAACATACAGTCGATTGCCAGGATAAATGTTGCTTATTATTATTGCATCGATTAGTTATTTCGACGACGCACCACTATTTGTGGATTTATATAAAATATTGGACATTAGCCGTATCTTATATACATATATATACGTATTTGTTGTATGTTATGTTAATATTTATCTGTTACTATATATCCATAAATTAATTAATAAAATTATTCATGAAATGATGCTTTTCCTTGCTGCTTTATACCAAATTGTCATACTGTATATAGCTTGCTGAGGGTCAGTGTCGTACTATTACCCAATGATTTAGTAGTTTTGACTTCATATCTACATGCAAGTTAGAAAAGAACATTACTAGTTACTGTAAGCCTATGCAATTAGTCACTGATTTATGAAAGTTAGGATGCTCCATAGAACCAATACCATTGATTACTACGTACAATAGGAATTCATATACAGATTTAAAGTTTTCATAATTGGGTTTATATTACGAAAGGGTTGCCTATTATGCCTCACTGAGATTGAAATACTCGTATGATTATATATGTTATACATCGATATGCCCGTAAACATCAAAATACTCGTATAATGCTCCTAATTTTTATGTTTCATCGAAGCTGATGGCAAAGAAACCACCGACTCCCAATCATATCCATTGATTATATAATAATTCACCAGGATTTACCGGAGAAAATTTTAAAAATTAGCCTTTAATTAAACGTGTAGAGGCAATTAAGAATATTTCGATCAAATTATTGTTATTAGTACAGCGCATGCCTGCTATCGATTTAATGCTCAGATATATACCGACAAATTTATGCTTTCTAACACTTTGAATAAAATTGGTCGTTACCATAACCATCTCCCACTTACATCGCACCAGAATTATTATATTATCAGAGTATACAGTAAAGTAAATTTCATGCCCTGAAAAGTTTGCGATTACAATCTGACTTCGATAAGTGTCTTACAACTGAGTCTAGTTTGTGTACTACAAGCTCGGTAAAGAACAACTATAGCCACTGGTGGCGTAAATAATTATATAATTCTTCGAAAGGAGTAACAAATATGTAAGGTAAATATGTTTCTTGCAAAGAAGTTTAAGCGCCATTGTTAGTTCCTAACGGTATACGAAAGCAATGGACAACTTTTCGACGTCTAACACACCACTCAAGATCTGATATCGCCTATTTAGTGTATACCCGTAACAACATATATTGAAATTCAAAGACTAATTCGTTTTCGTAAAATTCATAAAAGTTTATTTTTAAGAGGGGGATAAAAATTTTTGTTTTACAATAATTTCGTAGACTTAATAACAATTCAGATCTTTGATTCACGATTACCTCAGTTCCTTTTTCATCCTAGAGTAAAATATATTGCAGACAACGATTAGTGATCCAAGACCCAAGAATATTTGTCTCTTAAACATGTTTATCATGTTTAAGCAAAAAATCACGAGCCTTGTAAGTTACCTATCATTGGCAATGGACCTTAGTACTGAAGTTCCGGATACGAACGTAATTCCACCAATAACGGCAAGATATTTCAGAGTAGTAAACATATTCTACAATCAAAGAAGTTGCGTTAATATTTACAAATTGAAAATATTCGATACTAATTAATGGTATCTTACCAAATTGGTCCAGTAACAGTAATACAGCAAAAAGATGGCTATTTAGGAATTAAAACAGTGTTAGTATACGTGTGTATTATATAGTTATCTGATTGTTGTTAAGTTATTAAACTAACTTACCACCAACTCCTAAGTGAAAGACGATATTTGGCAACGTAAAGGAAAAATTAGATACATTTGCTCCGAATAGATTCCACTGTAAAAATTAAAAAATAGGCCATTATAAAAATACTCGAATTAAGTAGCTCTTCATATATTACATCTGTTTCTAAGAAAATGTGATCTAATCTTAGTCAGTAAGTCTTATAAAACAGAAGAAATACTGGTGGATGTAGATTAATGATATTTGCAATTTGATATTAAAGCTTCCAGAGATAATCATTGCCCGGCAGCCTTTGTATTGATCAAATTGCAGTATGACATTAACTGTTGCGAAACATGACTGTCTTTCAACTGTTAATGATCACACTTTATACAACAATATTTTCACGTTGATACTAAGTTTCCATCGAAAGGTAGCAAGAACGATAACTATAAATTCGAAATACTGCAACAAGCAGCACTTACCATTACAAACATAATCACCAAAGGTGATAAAACTAGTAGGGTGAAAGCCTTAGATACGAGCTCTGGAGGGCGTTTTTCGGGAACACGGAACACATGCTAAAATCCCCCAAAATTTTTTAGATCAGTGAAAACTGGATACATCGCCTACTCTTATTGAGTACATTAATTCAAGAACCTGTATCTCTGGTTTAGAGCTTGGAGGAATTTTTGTCGAAGGAGCCGCAGCACCAGTCGTAGTAAACTTTAGACTAAGACTACCCTGGGTGATTCATGTAAAAAACAACATTAAAACTATAATCTCTCTAAAGAATAAAGAATACTGTCCTTTGTAATATACACGATAATAATAATATTGTTGATTATTACCACTTTCCAATAAATCTGGTTGGAAAAAGTAGGATCGCCGATAATTACGTCCATAGAGTAGTTACCACTTTGTGAGTAGAAGGTTTTACGGAGTTCGGTAATGTCCTGATTTTAAGTATTAAAACTGACATTACGATTCGATAAATAAGATTTACTACTATGTAATAGCATACATACCAATTCTAGCGATAGCAATTGTTCATTTCGGTTAGTGAATAAGAAAGAACGATCTACATTACATTTGTCACATGCCAATCTTAAGAAAGCCTGTGTTTATCAAGAATAATTTCATTATTTCCTTTAATTTTATAATTATCATTTTGGGAATTATGGATACAATATAAACAATAAAATGATAATATTACTATTGCTAACCTGTTGAGGTACAATTTCCACATTTTTTTCAACATCTTTAACAATAAATTCAATTGCTACATTCGAATGCTCATCTGCTTGAATATTCGAAGCTAGTCCTTTTGGAAAAGTCGCCCTATAATACAAATTCGACGTGGCAAAAAGATACATGAAATTATTGATATAGATTTACTTCAAATATAGAAGTAGTCAAAATTATTACAAGAATGATATAATGTACAAGGGACTATTCTTTCTCGATTACAGTAATACCTGACTGTACCTAAATTTCAGGTACACACGTACCTTGCTTCTTTCTGTACTGAAGCTTGGTCTATGTCGCTAGTTTTTACTTTGAAGGATTCAACAGCAACATTGACAACCTTTTTAACTTTAAAGCTAGAGTCTTGTAATCCAATTAATCGTTTATCTTCCACAACAGGTGCAACATTAAAATGAACAGTATAAAATCCACGTTCAGGCTTCATTTTATTAAAATCAAACTGGTATTCACCAGCTGATTTTTCTACAAGATCAACATCACTTGCGATGGTGTTTCCTTCAGTGGACACAATCGAGGTAGCTTTGACGTCCATTTTTGGTAAAGGTTTCCCTAAGATATTACATGCTTTCACCTATATTTCAAAATCATTGGGTTTAGCAAATTAATTGAATAAAATTAGGATGTATAATGATAATTACCAATAAACACAACTATTCAGGCTAAGTTAACTTACGACAATATTTCCATCGTTTTTCCGGATGAGGGCTTGACTAGTCAGGACAACGCTTCCGGGAATTTGAAACTATTTATTAACATTTTTAAGTTAGATCACATGTTGACGTCACATTATGCCTCCTTTGATAATTCGAATAGTTATTCAGTATTGTGTGCATTTACAAAAATGAAAATCTACAAAGGAAGTTAACTACCTTGTTTTCAGTAAAAGCCTGAAGCCCAAGAGCAACATAGTATGCGTTTCTAACGGATCCAACATGCCTCTTGCTAACAATGTAATTGGCAAGCTTAATTGCTTGATCATTGTCAATAGCTGGAGTAAGACCTCTTGCATAGCATAGACGGTACACTCCCGTAACAAATAAAATCGTATCTCGAATCCCGCCATCAAACTGCAAATACTTATCACCAATTTCATCGGCTTGATTTAGTACTTCTCCTATGGCATTAGGGATTGTGCCAATATCGGCATCTTTTGGTAAGAAAGCTGCGGCATGAAAGGCGAAGCTGTGACTGTCGTTAATATACAAAAAATGACAGTAAAACAACAATACAGGTATCTCAATACAGGAAAAGTTGATCATAGTTATGAAACTAATATGTAGTTGTAAATGTTTATTGCATGGTTTATCTCCCTGATTACTGTCACATAGTGACTACAGGAAACGCAAGGAATATGCAATTGCCGACAGCCTGGCGTACTATGATTTCTCGTAGTACGCTAGCACGGCTTGATATCCAATGCATTGGCTGTGGACTATACTTCATAAAGTTTGTGCGCAAAGGCACTAAGCTCCGTAAGCCAAATGGGCAGCGCCAACAGAGGCCAGTCCGTTGGATGCCCTCATTGGAAGACTGGTGAAGCAGAAGCTTCAGATGTATTTAAATTAGTTACCATATAAATTTTCTAACCTTGCAGTGCTATCATCTTTTTCTAGTGCAGATTTCAAGGATTTAACCACCATAGAGGCATCAACTACAAGACAATACAATATCAACATTGTAATTTCATTATCACTGTAACGTTCGTATGCAGACTGCAATCACTGAAATTAGGTGCAACATACATAGTAATCAATAGAAAAATTGCTAAATTTATTTCAGTATACCTTTAAGATTGAACTTTGTTAGAGCACCGACAGCTTGATAAATCAAGAATGTAGTGCGGCCATCAAGTATAACATCATTTAGTACTTTTTGAGCATCTTTTGGGGGTGTCAACTAAAATTTGACATTAAAAGCATTTAGGTTAGCAAAACATAATCCACAGTAAGCAATGCAAACGTTTTATAATAGTTCTACCGTAGACCTATGATCTGTTAATCTGTTTTTGACTGCACCTTAATTCACAGTACGCGGCGGCATTAAACAGATTACAACGTTCATAATTTTCTCGATAGAAAAACTAGACACTTACGTTGCATTTTAAACTGTCTCCAATAAACGCACCAAAATATAAGTTAACGAGATTCGAAGTCATCGATTTCTTGATAAATGCACAAACATCCTAGTAGAAGTTTTATCATCGTCAAGTGAGATAAACACTAATACGCTTCGTAAACAGAGTTAAACTAGATTGTATCAAGCTTGGTTAAAGAGTGCTATCTTCTTCTACATACGTATTTAGTCATTAATTTATATCATACCTGGTTTTCAGGCACTTTTTCATTGAGTGCTTCAAGACCAACAACAGAATAGTATGCAGTTACTAAATCTTTGTAAGGTTGAGCTGCCTTCAGTTTTTGAATTAATTGCAGAAGATCATTTTCTGGCACGACATCAACCTGTAACGCTGAACAGCAGATTACAAAAAGCGAGAGAGCCAAACAAATCCCTACATTGGAATCAGTAAATGTATCGTATTACGTAGGATCAAGAAAAATACCTGAGACGTCGTCAAATATTCATTCATCCAATTATATTTGCGTTTAATTTTACACCGTACATTTCCGTTTGGTTCATTACTAAGTATATGATTTCTATAGCTATAGGATACAGCATGGATAAATAGATAAATATTGTAATGTACTTTTCGACTTGTGCTGCTTTACATTTCACATGTTACGTTTCTGCAAGAGCGAATTAATTACTAATCCCTAAATAATTACGGCTGCAACAGTTTATGCTTACTAGGATATTATCAGAGTCAATTACAATCTCTCGCGCCAATAAACATTATTCAAGTAACCGGTTGTTAAAAAGTAGATATAAACGAATCAACTGATGTCATTGCTGTATTACATTACCCACTACATACTGCCGTCATGAGCGTGTTACAATGTAATCCAAACGTTCGAGAGTACTGATTAATTTAAGCATCAAGCGTAGTGTATACAGCACTGCAGTAGGCCACTTACGGATGCAAATTACCACAGTTGCGCTACAGTGCGACCTTATCAAGCCTGTTTATCCTTAATTAATCAAACTATGGACAGGACTGTACTGTACACTATTTCCCGATGTAAAAAAAGTACAAACGAAGGCCCCTACTGACAGGTGTGAGAAAAAATAGACAGTACCGCACGAGTGTACGTACAGTACAATACACTGTACGCTACAGTATAGTACTGTATGTATGTACTGTAGGCAAAGAAGATCATTTCCTTCCTTTTTTTTTACCTCCATGATAACGTACTGCTCACGTGCTCGAAACTCACAAGTGCAGAACAGTACTTTACCATTTATACTGTACGATACACTAGCGGGCGTGAAGGACTACACAAAGGAAAAAATTGAAAAAATCAATCAACCGACAGAGTAAAATTTCATAACCACTGGATAGTTCAAAATCACATGTTTTTCAACTAGTCTAGCATTTTTTACCTTTAAATCGCTCTAAAGTACGTTAATAAGATCCCGTTAACATTCTATAAATTTTATGACGGATTATGGATGAACAATCTATTTTTAATGTGATTCACTCTAAATGGGTAACAAAATTAATTACGAAATTAATTTATTGAAAGTCGAGTACGGTATGTAGATAGTGTAGACTAAGTTCTCAAATGCAGTTTTATTCAAATAACGTTTTTTCCATAATATTTCGTCTATCTACACATGCGAAAGCTGAAGCTAGTTTAAGCAAAATTATCGAAAATCAAGTAATCCCTTACAGCAACCCATCTTAAATCTTTGCGATTCACGGAACCATTTCATAAGAGATAAAATTTATCTTGAACTCATGGCCAGCTAAACGTGTACGCATTGAGAACTAAGTCAAACGAAATAACTACCTCTTTTGATACTTTTTTTGCTATTCTTAAGTCAAAAATAAGTTTTGCAATTGATCTGCTATAGACTCGGCACCAGGGAAGTATAAACTTTGTAGTCTGATGGCCTTTAGTGTACATACAGTACTCACTGTGAACTAAATTTACTGAAAAAATTCAAGCACGCGAAAGCCACGAGACGAAATTAGAGTACTGTTCTGCTAGTTGATCGAAGATACCGCAACGACCTTATCTATTTTAGACTATATATTTATCAAGGGGAAGCCATACGTCTTTCAACTGCTACTTCAGCACTGCAATTTAAAATTTTAGGTAGAACTATAAAGCCTTATGAAAACGTGTTCATATTGTGAATAACTATGCTGATCGCTATGCAGGCTAAAAGTCACTACACTACAGTCTATTAGGCTTGATCGAAGTTCTTTTCTGGATTATTGAATCAGTCTACCAGGAACATTTTAATGTACAGATAATTAAGAGGCCCTGAGTAAAATGCAAAAATTTAACGAACATGACATGTGTATTTGAAAACAATTTTCATTAACGGCTAAGGTTGATGAAAGCTTGGGAGTTGCCACGTGGCTAACTTAAAGAAGATTCTCATAGCAAACGAGACACGCTCAAACGAAGGATTGATTGTAAAGTGCCGCAATTACTAATTTTTAGTAAGTATAGCTACGAGCATGAAATGCATCGCCTTGCCTATGTTCTACCATGACTTACTTTATAAGGTCTATTTAGTCCATTAAAACTATGAAAAATTCAAATTGCTACTCTTTAAACAGCATCAATGATAAGTAACAACGTCAAATTCATACCTCGCGTAGCTGCCATCTTCCGCTTCGAAAAATAGATAGATCGTCTGCAATGCGCTTATGCTCAGTGTACTGTATTTACAGCCTAGGATCTTGACTAATCGTACTGTGTATCAGTCACCAGAAGTACAGTACATTGTACACTGTACAGTGTACAGTACTGTAGAGTACAGTATTTTTCTTTTCGTTTACAGTACTGTACAGTACAGTACTGGACATTAGTACGGTAGCGTACCGTCTGGACAGAGGGCTTTCGCTACATGCTTTAACCTTTAGTTTTGTACAGTACGCCGAGTTATCAAATACTGTACTGTACTGTACTGTACAGTGTACAGTATTTCTGCTATACAGTGTACTGTACTGTACTGTACTGTACAGTGTACAGTACAGTACATAAAAAGAAGGGTCGCTACTGTACGGTACAGTACAGTACAGTACAGCTTACGCACGTGTCGTTAAAACAAACAAACAAACGAAGAACATTACTAATCTACTGTACTGTATAGAACAGTACAAGTGTACAGTAGGTACGGTACATACTGTACAGTACTGTACAGTACAGTACAGTCAGTTACAGTACAGTACAGTACTGTACAGTACAGTGGTTTACAGTGTACTGTACTGTACTGTACTGTAGTCTTAGACTGTAGTACAGTACACTCAATTACATGCATACTGAACAATGCATTATGCATTCAGGGATCTGGTACAGGCTGCTTGATTGAAATAATGAGCTAGCTAACCTGTGCAGTACAGGATAGTATCTAAAGAAAGCCAGAAAAACAGATTGAGCAATCAGCTTCTGATACTGTACAGTACTGTACTGTACACTGTACACTGTGTACACTGCTGTACTGTGTACAGTATTTTAGGATCACTTCTTTGCGTTAGTTTATTGCACCTGATATAAAAATATAAATAAACAATAAATAGCAAGCTTGTGAAATGGCTACTGAGATGGTGCATCAAGGAATTGTTCAGCCACTGCTTACAGATTTATATCAGATCACAATGGCATACGCTTACTGGAAATTTAATAAACAAAGTCAGGCTGCAGTCTTTGAATTATTTTTTCGAAATAACCCATTTAAGGGAGGGTATACAATATTTGCTGGATTGAGTGATTGCATTGAGTTCGTTTCCAATTTTGCATACAGCAAATCAGGTATGGAGCATACAATTACTACTTGTAGAAGCTATCGCTATAGCTTTTAATAAGACTATGAAAGCAGACAGTTCCTGTTGAAACTCAGATAGTGTAAATGAATTAGAATATTATTACTTATTCTATCTACGTATTGCCAATGGTATTGCTAAGAACAATACACTACTCGGACAGAGTTGCTGTAATCTAGTTTATTTTAATTAATCAACAATGTCTAATTCTGATGGTGCAATAATTACTGTAAATAAATAATAACATGCTTTAGAAAATAAATTCATCAAATTCTATCAGATATAGACTATGTAAAATCCATACTGCCATCCTCTGTTGAAGAAGAATTCTTTCATTTTCTTTCTGGCATACACGGGGACCAGGTTACAATTGCAGCTGTCCCGGAGGGTTCAGTGGTATTTCCCAGAGTGCCTTTGCTAAGAGTTGAAGGTCCTTTAGCTAGTAAGCAACTTTATCTGTTGTCCTTGATAATATCCTGAAACAAATTTTCGCGAAATAAAATATCGCAACGTCATTTGTGTTAGCTATTATCAAGAGCATGCAAATTTAGTGATGCAGTGGCTTTATTAGGTAGGAGTGCAATATACAGTACATCATTTAAACTGCTAACTACTGTTTGTCGCTTTAAATGAATGGTTGCATGCGTAAAAATCGTAAACTTTCGTAGCTTAGGCATTTTAAACTGCAGTTACTGAGTACCATACTTGTTGCTAATAATGAATATAACTTATTAAAAAATTGCAATGTTGAGTCGACTACGCCAAATTTATGTGCAGTCATGGAATACATTACCACAGTAGAAGAGGACCGTTTTCTAACGAGTAATTTATTATTAGTAGCTTTGAATTCATTTATTAATGTTTACCATGACTACAGCATTTATCTTATTGCAAGGGTAGCTGTCCTACTTATGGAAACAACTTTACTTACCCTCGTGAATTATGCAAGGTAATGCCATCTCTTTTCTTTAATTTAAAAAGTTCTTGATATTAGGCTTCCTAAGAAAGATGAGCTAAAACTAAAAGCATACCATATTTCTGACATAGTTACCATTGACTGCTGTATCGTCCACAATCATTGGGCGCCATTTCAATTCTTACTAACTAAATTAAAATGACTATGTATTACAGCAGTGTAAATTTTAGAATATGTAGGTGTGCTGGAGTTGCAGCTAGTAATATACTGTATACTGTAAGTTACGTTATATTCTTGTATTTGTGACATATCGTACGCGTTCGCAATTATGATACAGCATAACACAGTAATATAAATAGTCAGTGTTAATCCAGTCCTGGTCCTAGTGGATTTGTGATGTAGTTATTAATTGGGAATATAAATAAGTGATGCTGCTAAGAATATAGTAATAAGAATCATAGAGTTACGTACAATAAACAATGGACGGTCTATTTGTTTATACGGAGACAGCCTTGTAACTACCAACGCAACGAGGTTTCGCCTAACAGCTGGAAATGATAAACCATTATTCGAATTTGGTTTACGCCGTGCTCAGGGACCGAATGGTGGCTTATCTGCTTCAAGATACTGCTATATCGGAGGTTGTTGACATTAAATTGAATCATTTGCCAAATAGTGTGATACTGTCATGCTACTGTATATATTGAAACTCTAGTCTATTAGTTTGGCAACATAGGCATTGAGTAAAAGACGACAGACATTAGGATAATAGCCTTTGATTAACTGCATATGCTGTATATCACAGATTATATATGCTATTTTCTAAATCAAGGTTTCAATGGTACAAGCAATGTTCTGGCCGGAAAACTTTTCTCAATCCCTGTTGTTGGTACTCATTCTCATGCTTTTGTTATGTCCTTTTCTGGCTTAACGGATCTTTGTAAAACTCATGTGCAATATGCCACTGGTTCCGATAGCAAGTTGTTTGATTTAAAATGTGGCACACAAAAATGGCTTACTCAAATATCCCCAATGCTAGACGTTGCGGAGGATGAGATTATCGAAGGTGAATTGGCTGCATTCATTTCTATTGCAATTGCATTTCCTACAAACTTTTTGGCACTTGTTGATACTTACGACGTAATCAGGTAAAAATATCTAAACCTCGAAGAGGTGTAACCGCAATATTCGTATTGTGCATGGTGTAGTTCACATTTCTATATTGAATCTGCTATCAACGGATTGTATTTATTATATTGTATTTATTATATTTATTATTGGATCAAAATAACATATAATTTGATCGCCTTATCGAACTTAACTGATGTAGAAGTGGCATACCCTGTTTTTGCGCCGTAACACTTGCATTAGACGAGGCTGGATATCGTGCTAAAGGCATTCGATTAGATTCAGGTGACTTGGCTTATCTTTCAAGACAGAGCAGGTGCCAATTTCAACTGTTAGCCGAAAGGTTAGTAAATTATTGCATTGATTTATCACTTCATACTATTGCTGTAGCTGTTACTGTCAACAAAATGGACAGTGGCTAGCGATTTTTTAAGCTCTTGATTATCTGATATGAATGGTATATAGGTTAAATAAGCCATGGCTTTCATTATTAACCATAGTTGCTAGTAATGATATAAATGTGCGGACCATGAATTCCTTAAACCAGCAGGTCTTAATGACTAAATCTAGCTAATTTCAATAATAATAATACAATATTTATGTTAGAGATGAATTATTTTTTTGTTACGGTATTCTTTTAGGGTCACCAGATTAATGCATACGGTATTGGAACTCATCTGGTCACTTGCCAAGAACAGCCTGCACTTGGCTGCGTATACAAGGTAGTTTATAAGGATCTTTTTTGTAGGTTATTTATAGTAAATGTATGGTTGAAGTTGATTGCTCGTCTAAGCATCACAATTTCATCTTGATATGAAGTTAGTCGAATTGGACGGTGTTGCTAAAATGAAGTTGACTCAAGAAAGATCTAAATTGTCCTTGCCTGCGAAAAAGAAAGTGTATAGATTATTTGGAGAAAATGGTAGTAAAGATAGGATTAATGCTTGCATGATGTAGTTACTTGTTTGATCGGTCATGGGTTAGGATCTCATTGATGTGTAGTAGCTTAAACGCCGAATTTTTTATAATCTGAAGGTAGCCCATTGGCGGATCTCTTGCAGAAATATGATGAATCACCCCCACTTGTCGATCAGCAAGTACTTTGCTGTCATCCTTTTCAAGAATCAGAGCGTAAATACATCGTTCCATCTAGAGTAGAAGAGATGAACTGTAACTATTGGATAAAAGGAAAATCATGTAAAGAAATACCCAAATTAGTAGATATTCGAAATTATTGTCAAAATCAAGTTAATAGCCTAAGAAGGGATCATCAATTACTTTCGAATTTGAATACGTATAAGGTATCAAACATTTCTTCTTGCATCTTTGTACGTATTTGGACGTATGACATTACTGTAAATCGTTTCTATGTACTGTAGGTTTTTGTTAGCGATGCCTTGTACCAGACTATGCATAAACTTTGGGTTGGTGATACTACCATGAGGGAGCCTGGTTCTTATCATGAATGAATGATCACGGCAATAGGATTTCAATGTCCTGACCCATCAAATTTTAATCATTTTAATTGGATTTGATACGTGCGTGTATGTTATTATAACATTGCTATCGTTTTTACGTATAAAGTACTGTATATGGTCTCACCAGGTTTAAATGATGAATGATTTAATTAAAACAATATGCATATAATATGATATCATTTATTTTCTACCTTTACTGATTGCATTAGTAATTAATATACAGTACAGTACTGTATAATTAGTAAATGCTACAGAAGCATTTCATTTATTTAATTTTTAGTCTTCGGAGTTATTTAACATACAGTACAGTTCTGTATAATTAGTAAATGCTACAGAAGTATTTCATTTATTTAATTTTAGTCTTAGGAGTTATGGGCCACTTTAGCGTCCAAATACTCTGTATGATATTAAGAGGAGTAAACTGGCCAAGAATTCGTTATTCCAAAAAAAAAAAATAATATCAAGTAATAATAATATTTATTTATATATTTCAATGAACCAACTACGCTAGACTGAAAAATTGTGAGGTCATATTGGAGACATTGAGAATAAGTTGTCGTTTTCTACAGTACTTGGAGAAGACATTATAACCTGTTGGAAGTGTTATCTACTCAACAGAAAGCTATAAAAATGTGTTTATGCCTCGTTCAAGTGAGTTAGTATTGGTCACCTAAGTGAGCTCACTTAAAAGGTGGACTCTATTTCTGTCGTTTGTAATTGCAAGCTTCGCTTTGTAGCAAATACGTATCTAGCAAATATGTATCTATCAGCTATCATCTGGTATACGCACGCGTACACCGAGTCTGCTAAGAGCTAATATTTGCCTGTAATATTGCGGGTCATAAAGTGAACGCTTACTGTAGAGTAATGTACAGTACGGTACTGTCCAGGTCACCATCGATACAGTAGAGAGAAAAGGCTTTTACAGTACAGTACTGTACAAAATCGTGAAAAAAACGAATTAAAATCATTTATTTCACCAAAATAAATTATACAGGCATGTTTATGAGAGCTTCTTCTTTCCACACATAATAATTTTGATGAATTTCGTTGTCAAAATATCGCAAAACATTAGTGTTGATTTCTCTGAAACGAAAAGGATCACGCTGTAAAGTACAGTACAGTACTGTACAGTACTGTATAGTAGTGTACAGTGTACAGTGCACTGTACTGTACACGAATACCTCTGTAGGTGGTACGGTACGGTTGAGAACGGTTCAAGGAAGCAGCGGTTGGTGGTTACATACGATGCATTTTTTTTCCATACTGTATCCCTATCATGACCTTACTGTACTCTACTCTACTCTATGGTACTCTGGCACTACGGCATGAAGCATACTACTATGTTTTAATATGGTAGCATCAAAACAGTATACTATACCATTCAACACCTTGAAGCCTTATCATCATTATATCCCATGTGGCAAATTGCCAGTCACTAGCCCCTGTAAAATCTTCCATAGTTGGCAGTCAAAGGTGAAGGCTTTTAACTCTGCCGACTGCTGCCATCTACGCGATCATTTACATATTTTAGATATATATTGTATTGCCAGTTGGTGATCTAGATCGCTATCGTCGTTGTAAAATAGAAGGAAGAAAAAGGCAAATCAGATCGCCATTTTGTTACGGTGTTGATGATACTGTATTGACTGATTTTAGAACAGTATTGTAGGATAACTGAGTTGAATTCCACTTTAGAAAGCTTAATATCGTCGTTACAAGCAGTAAACGCGATCCAAAGTGACGGCAAACATGGCCTGTGGTACGCTAAGAACATGGACCATGGCGATCCTCATTTTACAACTGGTATAGTATAAATTCATTTCTTATTTTTGAAAGACTTTTGATTGGATATTTTCCATTCTCCTTGCTTCTAATCACAAAATTAATACTAATAAATGGATGATACTCTGTTATTTTACCATCATCTGGCGATAGAGAATGAATCGTCAATCTGCAAAAAAACTCCACTATACGTTCTACTTCATCAGTGACCTGAATCAATCCGTCGCATACGCATTGACGATAGAATCAGTTAATTGAATTTTGTAAATAACTTTCCGCTGCTGGTTTTGAACAAAACTATCTTAATTAATAGAAAGTAAATTGTAGTGTATGGTAGACAGCAACAAATGCACCACATAGAGCAACATTATAGTGGATAATGATCCATTCTATCGACAGGCTTAGGTATTTATGTTAGAATGAATCTTTCAAGTTGTAACGACGACAACGCCATGTAAAATAGCACAGTAGCTGCAGGATGAATTCTACATTTGCAATGTTAATCACGATGTACAATATACAGTGGAGATAGATAGGATCTTACAAACACTTTAGCATTTTTCCATCGGAAGCAGTAATCGAAGATCCTGTCATGACAAGTATTCGTATTAGTTCCAAATGGGAGTTGTATATTCAATAATTTCGTTTTCAATCGGTCATAAAATAAATTCCATCGGAGAAACCCTTTTTAAACAAACAATACTCGATTCCAAGCCAGCCGGGCGTAATCAAATCAAGTGGCTGACTGTAAATTGATTGCAATCATAGCAGTAATCAAAAATACTATTTCGTCACCAGTGAAAAATAAACTTTGTGCACCAACTGCTGTTATCACATGGAGTTAAAATATTTCCAACTTCAATTAATGGTGCCTTTCTATCTAAATTATTAATAGAGAGCCGGTTATTTGTCAGAAACCACTTACTGCAGTTGTGATTACAGTATACTGTACCTTGACAATTTTTATTAATCCGAGGGATCAATCCACTCATTTTATTCTTCCTTTATCATTATCTCTTACTATTTCCTTCGTACTTATATTGAATGTACAAAACTTAAAGGAAGAGACGCAATAATATTTGTCGTATGCTGAACCTTAATGCACATACTATTTTTTTAAAAAGAAGGTCGTAACATGATTTCAAGAAATCAATTACTGTAATGTGAAAAAGGCATTGACATTCTATCCTAACCGTAAGCTTATTTCCAATTTGTAAAAGCGCACATTCGAGGAAAGATCAGATCTGATTTCGGAAATCAATTTAAAATTGCGTGACAATATTATGGCCTTGTTGGCCTTTTCTTTCAAAATATTGCCCAACTGTAAGCTTATTGCAGGTTTTGCTTTGCGGTTTTTACACGAGTGTTAATGAATTTGCGGTACTAATTTATTAAAACTACGTTGGTTTAGAATTAGTTTAAAATGGCAGCAAGATTTTACTTTTAACTTTGCTCTATGTTGCACTACTTGCAGTACGGAGCGCCATACAAATCGTAATTCCGTAATATTTATTTTACGCGTATATCGCCGAACTTCAAATTGAGAAACTTTTCACTATTCCTACACTTTCTCTGCAGATTGTACTGACCGTAGGCGAACATCTTTCCGCATACAGTATTACGATGAAAGATATAGTCTTTCGTTAATTATAATTATATATACGATTCTGTTCAACTTAAAGCATGAATTTATATGAACGGTAAGTACTTAGCTGTGTTTAGTTATACAAAACAACCCACAATCGACATTCACCTATGATTTACGAGCATAACCATTTTCTTAACTTTATTTGGAGAAACGGAAATTTTGCTACATTCTGGTTAGATTGAACTAATTTTATGGCCGTCCTTATATAATGGCTAAACCTTACTGAAGTGATGCTACTATTTACAATCAATTAATTAAATTGTACTGACTGCAAATAATCACTATTGGATAGGAAATACGCAACGAAAGATATATACAATAGCATGAGTTTAAAGCTGTAAATTGATTTCCGATGTACTATTCTGATTGCGACGTTCATCGTCTTACTACTGTAATTTTCACAGTACTATATCTCGCTAATTTCGTCAAGTGTGCATAATTTAATTTAATTTATTTTGTGCAGTTAGTTAATTTAAAATTGTTCATTCTTGGTTATTTCACCTTATCTTACCAATAAATAATAGATCGAAAGTCTCATACTGTTTGCAAAGTTGTAAACTTCCTATTATACTTTTACAGCTAAAAAATGAATGGATGACATTTTGACTTTTATCGTTTTGAACAATTGTGAAATCTTTTTTATCGATATTTACGTAACATTTACTGCTTATTATACTGTATATGTCTACTATTACAGAAACTGATTCAAGTTGACGCTTGATTAAATTTTTAGATTTCTCTTCTGGAACGTATAACATTCGACTTTATGGGTGCTGTCTGGGCTTTAATTATTGGTAACTTTGTGGCTATCCTTATTACCGTCGTCGGTACTTTCGGAGCTTACCAATTCAGACCACGTTATTTGATTATGGTTAGTATTTTTGACATAGTTGGTATTCTCATAAAATAGTTACGGTATGGTCAACATTCGTAATGTTTGTACGGTAATGTCATTGCTATTTCTTTCATATTTTTCACGTGTTTCTGTGCCTATATATTAATCCATGTTAAGGAATTCTTTTAGTTGTAACATACACAAATTACAAATTTTTAAGCTTTGCATTCTTACATTAATTATGGCATTCAGTACATTCATGAATTAATGCTAATGAGCTATTAATTGCCTCGATTAAATTGATAATTGGAGTGTTTTAAAGACTGACTTGGGTGAAAAATTCTTTATAATATTTTAGTATCTAATTTGGTCCTTCGCGTGGATTGCTTGCAATGTTGCAGTGATGTTAACCTACTTGGAAATCTCCATTTTTAAACAGGTGATTTCAATTTGCGTGTGCGTTAAATCGTTGCTTTGGAAAGTTGTAATCGCCTAGAATCATATAAATTATTACAAACTATGATTAAAAGGTTTATTGGCAAATAAAAGGAGATCGCTGACCTTATATGTGACAAAATTAATATCATTGGCTGCTTCTATTTATGATCAATAATGCTTTACTTCCTTTTTTTTAGGGTGGCACTATTTTAACAATAAATACGGAAAGCGCAAGTTGGTGGAAAAATAATGGAATTGGCTGCACCGTTGAATATGAGTCGAGCTCTCAGACCGGCTCAACGAGTTCGGCAATCATTGCGAAAGTAACGGGATGTATCTTAGAATACAAGGTATGGTAATATCTAAACTTATAATAATTCCTTTAAGAATTTTTCATATTTATACTGACATTTATAGTGATTACTATTATGTTAATTGAGACTAGAATTCCGAGATCTGATTTGTTTACGTTAAAAGAGTTTTTGTTGGGACTGATAACTTTTATTTATTTGTATAATTATAATTAGTATGTTGAGGTCATTCATGCTGGAATCCAATGCTTTTTCTCAGTAAGTTTACTAAGATTACCGTTGACAATTTTATTATTTGCTCTTGATGAATGCAGCATTAACTGATGAATTAATTATAGGATTCCAGATAGTCATTTTGGCTAATTTTTTGGTCTTTTTTTACTAAAGTTGTTAGGTATCATTATTGGTTCTTGGTTAACTCATCGACTGTACAATCCTAAAGCGAGTAAGTCTATTTATTTTGGAACTTCGTTGTTGTCTTTGTGTGCCTAATTATTTTGCTAATTCAATTTCTAGTCGATCAATCTGCCAATAGCGCAAGTTACAGATCAACTAATTTTCATTTACAAAATGTGTAAGACAACTTTCATATTCTGTATTCCAATATATATGACATATTACTGCATAAGTTACTAACTAGTAAAGGATTCTTACACATTATGATTTCACGTGGATTTGTTCATAATAATCCATCTTTCAGTGCATTTACAGTGATGGCATTATATGTAGTCGTTACCCTTTTAGAAATCTAATAATGCTAACGAAAATTCACTCTTTGCAATATAGAAATTTGTAAACAATATCGTACTGCACACCACAAGAACACAATTCAGATTGCACCGCTTGATTATGGCTTTGGATGTCATTAGTTTACGCTAAATATTTTACCGAATCAACTCTATATGCACTATCTATCTGTAATCTTTAGCAATACAGTACATAAACTTTATCATTTTTTATTAGCAAGACTTGATTTTAAGCTCCAAATTTTGTCAAGATAACTTTCTAACCGTGTTAAACGACAGGTGTATGTATATAATCAATTTTTTTATAACGTTTTGCACTATGGGAAAAGTTGCACTCGGATCGATTTTGAACATTAAGCAAAATTGTAGACTTAGTACAATAAGCATTACTGATTTGTACGTCTTAGTAAATGGGTATATGAGTGACTTTTATCATAGACGTATGAGTATCAATGAAAATTTATGTAGCTGTTTCATTTATTGTATAGTCTAGTGTTATTATCCGTTAGAAAGTATACTTCAATATTGTGTGATAACTATATTAGTCTTCCAGGCATTGATTTAATATTGTTCATGCTCTCGTTAAAGATTTAGATTAGTAGAGGTCTTCAACCTCGAATAGATCTTTCGATTCTAATTGTAATCCGAGTTCAATACTCGTATACTCGTACTATATACCGTCAGTTGTATTTATGTTATTTTTAATAATAATAATTATTATCACTAGTATTTTAGATGGGGCGTTTTGTAAATCAACTATTAGTTTAACACTTACCAATCAAGACTACTTTGCTGCAAGATATTGTAATCCTTTTTCAACAGTACTTGTCAGTATGATATCAGAGAAGAATAAAATATTTCGATATCTCTTAATCTAAGAGTATAATAATTTATTTTCGATGTACAAAAGTTATCAGGGACACGTAGATTATACAATACAGTTACATGAACAGTCGTTATTTATCAAAACAACAAAAAGTAATTGCTGTCATAATTTGGGTAACGTTGCGGAGATGTCAAAATTCCACTGACATTGGGAGATGAGAATATTTCCATCGTCGCAATAAATAACATACAGATGAATGTAATAGGTTACCTTTCTACATATTACTCTGGCATCATTTTGTGGCGAAATATGTAAGTTCATGTATTCATCCGACAAAACTTCCGTTAAGATTTTAATATTCCCAAAGTAGATATTCAAAGCTGCGTCGCAAGCTTCACTTTCAACACAGACGGTTGGCAGCCGTTAGGCGTACATTATCAATAAAATTAATGGGTAAATCCGAAATGCTAGACATTAGGTTTCAGGTTTACACATCGCGGTAGTGTCTTGAAACTTGCGTTTTTAAACACTGGATAAAAAATTAGGGAATAAGCCAGGATTCAAAGACTAGTATAAATGACAGTGCCGGTTCGTTGAAATGAACAGTAATCACAGTCGTTACGAAATTTAATTCGTGCATTTACAATAACTAATTTTCAACTAGTTTTCGGTGCTGACACCATATTTTTCTTTCATACGATCAAGCTCTGATCTCTTCTTCTCTTTATCCATTTTAGTGAAGGCCTTATTAGACTGATAATATAGAACGACCAAGTAACGATTACAAACGTTAAAGCCTGATAAATGTTCACATGCGTTCTTGGCATCAAAGATGTCTTCATAAACTACGAAAGCGGTACCTTTCGTATCGGCATTCGTTCCTCTAATAAATCAAATATACAGTTCAGTGTAAGATAGCAAAAAACTAGATTACTATACCAAGTGTTAGCAATATATTTATGGTAGTACAAGAAGAAATGAGTAACAATTATCTAGCAACAACTAATTACAGTATTATCAATCGAACAATTGCCAGGCATAAAATTGATCCAATAGAAGTCAAACATGAATTTTAACCAACTAATTCACAAATAAGAACTTTATCTGACACATTGAGCATATATATATATAAAAATGCACGTACTACAGACTATCGTACGTATCGCTGACTCGGTGTGTCGGATAAAATTCCGATCGTATATCCAATATCATTTAGCGTATTTAGAATATAATACGAGTATACAAACTGCTCACAGTCGGATTTGTCGAATAGCTCCGTATTTGCCAAAAATGTCGTACAATTCTTCGCCAGTAATTTTATACGGTAAATTTCTGACGTACAGGATTCGATTGACTTCAGGTGGTAGTCGTATCTAATACGTATAAGAAAAACATGGAGTTAAACTTGTTATTTCAAAGTTGTAGATTAAGTTGGTTGAATGGATGGATCGTTCCATTTTGCTATGGACTAATAGTAGACTGAACTGAATTCTGATGTGCGGAAGTGAGTTATCAATGATGCGATATTGAAGATTTGAAGTTTTGACGTTTACGCAGTGTAGTAAAAAGCTGCACGATCATGGCCAACATTGATTGGATTTGATCCAAGAGATCAACTCCGCAATTGGGCATGGACAAGCCGTTACTATTTTTCGGTCATTATTCATCATTCCTAACGAACTTTCCAAGTACTTTATGAACTCTAGACTGATTATTCATGAAAGGAAGATTGTTAATGTAGTAGAATTCAACTTACATTGGAACGCTTTTGCATCGCCATGATCACACTTGGGAGTTTTTCTGACCACTGACGAGCAACCCTTACGCTGATGGCAGTAGTTACCACCACACGACAGCACAGTACTGTACAGTAGAGTGCGATAGTAGTGTATGAAGCACTACCGGGAAGAAAGTGACCGAACTTTTTCTGCGCGTTTGTCTTGCTCAAAGGTAGTACAGAAACTGAAAACAGAGCTGCTGATTGCATACAGTACAGTAAAAGTCTGGCCAATGCTGTACTATACACTAGTGTACAGTACAGTAGAATGTAAAGGATGCTGCATTAGTAAGTACAGTACTGTGCTGTACAGTACTTTGCGCAGCATCATTACCGTACTGTACAGTGTAGACTGTAATACTGTACTGTACAGTACTGTGTACTGTACTGTACTTTGTCCGATACTGTACTGGTATGTACAGTGTATACGCATGCGTGGTACTGTACAGTACTGTACTGTAAGTCGTGGGAAGACTACTGTACTGTACTGTACTTTGTCTGATACTGTATTGGTATGTACAGTACAGTACAGTACAGTACAGTACAGTACAGTACAGCACTGTACAGTGTACTGTAGAATGTGTCTCGTTTCCATTCTACAGTACTGTACTGTACTGTACTGTGTGTACCGTACAGTGTACGTGCGTGCACCTGCAAGGTGAACCAACCTTATTCACCGTAATCATCTGTCAGGGCATACGCATGCGTGGTCGGCAGCCGCAGTAGGAAGATTGACGTAACTCGGAAAAAGTCTTTAGACAGTAGTACCTAACTTTTATTGCGTTGGTGCAACGTCTTACTCTTTGAATAATCGCATGAAATTGGAGATACAGACTCCTAGAATACAGTAGTGTATCATTCTTTAAGCTAATTACGCTGAGTATCTGAGTAATCGGGGTTATTACCGTATTGCTGGGCCTACTGTACACTGTACAGTACTGTAGTCTGTAATCTATAGTACTGAGTACAGTACAGTACTGCGTTGAGAGCGACCAGACTACAGTACTATGCACCGTACAGCACAGTCGTAGTACTGTATGCAGACTGTACTGTACACTGTACAGTGTACCAGTGTACCTGCAAGGTGAACCACCGTAATCATTTGTCAACATGCAGTAAGTAGTTCCGCTACTGCAGCAGTAGAGGGACGTAGGCAAGCAAAACTTGCAGTGCAGAACATTTCCTTTCTTCCTTAATCTTTCACTTGAAAATATTATTATTCATCGGTTGTTGAGATAGCCAAATGAATAGCAGATACTTATTGAAGAATCAGAGGATACGATCAGGCATTTGGAAGTGGATGAACAACAATGATACTTCCGTTCTTTGCAAGCGTACTCTCGCAAGTTATGAAAGTTCGGCAAGCAACTCAAAGGTAATGATGAAAATGACATCAACAAGTATGCGTTACCATAAGTGATCTAAGCAGCGAAATGGCATGCGTTAAAATGGAAAATTCCTACCCTTTGAACAGCATATAGATAATGCAGTATATCATTGACGTTTGGAAAGCAAATTATCGTTCGCCGCTTCAATAGAATTGATCTAGTTTATATAACTCAGCTTGCAACAGTTGTCCAAACTGCGGTACGAATTATATGATTATTATACTGTACAGAGTACAGTACTGTGCTGATCACTATCAATCACCATACCCTTCGGGGAAGATGGAATTATAGGAAAGAAAGCCTACTTTGCGAGTAATTTGCTTCAGTCATAACTCATGACCATCCAAATTAATGACATACTTAGTAGGGTTTTCCACACTGGCCATAGAATGATTGCCACTGTATTTTCGTTATACTGGATAGAATTATATCTGATTATGGTGCAATTGAAGTTATTAGCATACGGTACAACAATTTTTGAATGACATTGACTAGATACAGTATGCACTCGATTACAATAAAGTACTTATAACGTATCATGAAACATAGTCTACTCTAGCATTAGTTAACATTCTACTGAATTGATAGGACATTAAAGTAATTACTAATTTCATATTTTTTTTATATTACGGTGTAATTATCACTCTAATAACAGTCCTCTGGCATGCCGGAATATGTCAAAATTGTTGAGGTTGGTCCGCGTGATGGATTACAAAATATAAAGGTAATATGACATCAAAAACTTATTGGATCAGAAGTGAATTGGCTTTACAATGTTTTTCTGTTTATTAATTATAAAATGAGTCAAGTTTATACTATACGCTATGTCACAAAACTATTCGTATTTCACATAGTATTTGAGTCAGCCTTTTCTCAGCATAAGAGTACTTGTAAGTTTATTTGCTTCCTGGGTAGAATGTTTTATCAACTACAGTATTTATTATCACCATGAATTTAAAGTAATGCTTATTAAATTATTCAATGACTTCTCTCGAACTGGAATGATCTAATCGATTGTGTCGGTAATATTATAGACATTTGTTCCAACCGATGTGAAGATCGAATTAATTAATCGTTTATCAAATACAGGATTACCTGTTGTAGAAGTTACTAGCTTTGTCTCTCCGAAATGGGTACCACAGGTGACCGATATTGCTTAATTAACTGTTTTATCGACGGTATAACTATAAAGTATATCACGTAGGCACAAATGAATTATCTGATTCTTATTATGGATATACTGTATATTATAAAGTATTAAGTTGTCTCTGTCTATACCGTACAGCTTTTTACCTCATTGACTGATTAAGATTTCAATTTTGTTTGACGTACTTGCAAATAGTTAAATATTATATTTGTTGTTACAGATGGCTGATAATGCTGATGTACTGAAAGGTATTGACAAAAATCCAAACGTATCTTACCCAGTTTTAACCCCAAATTTGAAAGGATTTTCTTCAGCGGTAAGTTTAAGAAGGACAGTATCGTCTGAGTGCTTACAAACTAAATCAAATAATATAAACGTGCTATTTAATTCTCTATTCCGTATTAGTCAGTATATGCTATGATACTGCTTATAAAACAAGTCTATTAAGTTGAGTTATAATCAAATTCATTACCTTGTCGTACTTAACATATCCACAATTGTGGTTAGTAAGAATAATTTAGTGCTGTACCATTAAAGTTTCCAGTTACACCTATATGTAACCTGGAATCACTAAATAGCTTGGATTGATTATAATTTGATTAAAAATTAGATGGAAGCTGGTGCAAAAGAAGTTGCAATATTTGGCGCGGTGTCAGAAACTTTTACAAAGTAGGTAGCAATTCTACTAAAATCATATTCCAAATGATACTTATTACAAAGTTATTCATCAACATTATAATAGCGTAATTGCGTAGATTTATAGTTAGTAATTACATGCTGTTACAACAGTGTACTACAATCCATGCAGCGTTGCACAAGACTAGTACAAGAAATTCTAGTATATTATGATGAAGCATTCTTAATTATGACGGGGACTATAGTAGGTGGTTATGCCATCACATTTTTTATAAAAGCATAACATACAACTTCGGATATCAAATTTATATTAGACGCGCCACTTTTCATCTTGTACGATAGCAGATGATGCAAAAACTTTGTCTTAGTTCATTGCATTGGAATGATATGAAACAGTCCTGTGTTATGGTCTTTCAATCTCCAAATCATATATAAAAATTTTTCTACACTAGGAAGAATGTCAACGCTACTATTAAGGACAGTCTCGAAAGTTTTAACAGCCTTTGTGATGAAGCAAAGAAATTAAACATCAAAATTAGAGGGTAAATTCGTAATCAAGATATCAATCATTTTGATTACCCTGATAAGCTTACATCAAGAATAAAAGTCCATTCAAAGTTGAAAATGTTAGCAATCAATGCCCATTGCATTTTGTTCAATACTAGCTATATTTCGTGCGTCCTTGGATGCCCGTATGAAGGGAAAATTGAACCGACAGCAGTAGCAAATGTTAGATATACTTATATGAAAAAATCTAAGTAGCCGAATGTAGATATTCTTAAATGAATATTTTATTCCGTTAGCTGAATTAAAAACAGCGTTTCCATCGTTAATTTAGGTTGCCAAACAATTGATTGATATGGGCTGTTATGAAATTTCTCTCGGCGATACCATCGGAGTTGGTACACCGGGTAAAAATTGCAAATGTGGAATTTTTTTAGTACCATATCACGCAAAATAGTAGTATAAACCAATTTTTTGGACCCTTTAGGTTCTATGGCAGCAATGCTGAAAGAAGTGACGAAAGTTGTACCAGCATCTAAGTTAGCCGTACATTGCCACGATACATATGGACAAGCTTTAGCTAACATTTTAACAGCTATTCAGGTATGAATACTAAAAGAATAAAATTCTTTGCAAAGCAATATATCCATCAAATTTTACAGTATACAGAATGTGTAAAGCAGCCGTCATTGTTTACGTTGTTATTTGCTACGTTTGAATTTACAACGGTAAAATTACTGAACTTGTATGAATGTTCTTAAGCAGTAATTTCAGAATCTAAATTTCGATTTTAGATGGGAGTATCAGTCGTAGATGCGTCAGTAGCAGGATTAGGTGGCTGTCCTTACGCTAAGGGCGCTTCGGGTAACGTTGCAACCGAAGATGTGGTTTACATGCTAAATGGATTAAATATAAAAACGGTAAGTAAGCATAAATAGCTCAGCTAATGTAGCTAAACTAGCAAAGCTAGTATCAATTTAGAGTATGGGCAATGATTGATTGAGAATGCACGTTATGATGTCATTTGAAAATGAAAATATCGTAATAACTTTGAATTTACACAATTTCAGGGTGTAGATTTGAATAGCGTAATAGACTCCGCCAAATTTATTACAGATTTTATTGGAATGCGACCAGAATCGAAAGTGACAAGAGCAATAGCTAAATTATAATATAAATCACGTTTGAAAAAGCCAATCGGATAGATAGAGTGCTTTGAATGAATTATCAATTTGTTGCATTTAATATCCTCTATTTTGCATACAGTTTGTAATGTCTTTGCCGACTCGAAACCTTACCATACTAGATAATCATATTAAGCTTTGTGATTGGCTTATCAAAATCTTGCTTACAATAAGCAAGTAACGATAAATTAATTTTACGAATGAGCCATTCATAAGTTGTTAAATTCCAAAAGACTGATGATTGAAAACCTCAGCCAATTGGCCAAACTAATTAGTTTGTTGAATTATACCAGATTTTGCCCATGGACAATCGGTTGAATAAATATATCAATAAAAATTTTAGAATAGTAATTTATAGAACGTCTTGCTAGTTGCGTGACCACCATTTAGGATGTAGGCTTTTTTTTAAGTTCTCTTTCTAATTCGGAATAGTGTTTCAGTAAAGCCACAACATGATGATTTCCCGATTTTTCAGCATCATCTATGGGAATATTCCCCCACCTAACGAGAAAGTTTTCATTGTAACGAAACAGCCTCCTCAGTACAATAAGCTATCCATAAATATAAAGTATATTATTATACAATACACACTACAATACTATAAAAATTGGCATTACCTGTCCTTTGGATTAGGATTAACTTTGCACACACTAAGGAGGTATTTAACGACATTGTAATGACCTACGTAATCAATTAATTTTGACAGCATGAAATTGGACATGTTTGTCTACAGTATCGTAGAGTTAACATAGAGAAATTGTTATCACCTTCAGCCGCTGCAACGTGTAAGGCTGTTCGCTGATCATAGTCAATCGCTTCCATATCACCGCATTGGCAATATCTATCATTTAATAATTATAGTATCATAACCAAAATGATTGATTGAACGACTGGAAGTTAACTCGATTGTTAATGCGCTACGTACCTTTTCAGAGCAGATAAATCGCCACTTGCTGCAGCAGTAAATATTCTACTGTATTTTAATCCATATACATATTCTGCAGACAATCTCGGATCATTTTTTTCTATGTTTATAAGGCTATCGTAATAATGGAAGTTGAATTCTTCCACTAATCTCTGTAGAATGGAAGAAATTATCTACATTGCTCTTTAACGCTATGAGATAAGATTAACAACATTTGACTATACCTTACAAAATTTGACTCCACGAACACTATTACTATGATTGTCCAGTAAGGGCGACCAAGTGCAAATTCCCATTACGTTAGGAATAATAATGAATATACCGCCACTAATTCCTGATTTTGCTGGTAAACCAACCTACAGCAGATGAAAAATTTTATGCAAAACTTCCTATTTAGATTAGTTCTATCAAGAGTGCCTTTAGATCTTAGTTCATATCGAAATTGTATGCACCTCAAATGCAAATCGTCCCGTATAGTCCGACATTCCACAAGAATTCATGACTGATAAGGTATCTCTTACAGCCGTTTCATTAAACACCTAGAGAGGGCAAATTTTATAAGATCAATAGCTACATAAGATACACAGTATAAACGGTAGATATTGTAAAGATTAAAAATAATTTAATTACTACCCTCTGTTCAGTAGTAGGACAAATTCCTCCATTAGCTAGAGTTGCAGCAATTACTGAAGCGGATTCGCACGTTACTTCAACTGAACAAAGTTGAAAGTACAGATCTAATACTTCGTTTAATACTGTATCCGGAGGAAAAGCCTAACAACATTTAATTCCGAATGGTTGCTTGACTAAACCAGTATAAAATTTATTTTATTTGGCTAATAATATTAAAATTACAGAAAATTGCCATATACCTTCTTTCCAAACATATGATAAGCTAGTGCATAGTTTCGATGCCCGGTTTCCTTTTCGGACAGGAAACTGAAATTTCGTATATTATATTATTGTTTAAGAATGAATGTCATGCGCAAGATCATACGTCCCGACATAAATTTAACTTAAAGTAGGAATCGACATTGGATCTTGTATACCCTAATACAATTCCTGCTTACGTCGGTAAATCAAATCCTATATGCTCATTTCCAGCTGCTTGCTTGTATCGGTCTCTGACCTACCAGATATGAAAACAATATATTAAAATTTTTGTTAGTTTTATCAACTTAATGACATATGATAGACATTATATACTATGTTTATACAAAATGTAGCGTACGTGTGTAAATCTGTCAGCAGGTGGCATATTGGGCTAATCGAAGAAGAGGTGAAAGAGTGTTATTCGTATAATTTACTAATTTAAAATTATGATTGCGATTTTTACTATTATTATTTATACGGATAGCTCAAAGACTATAAATTGTTACCTTCATTAATGCACATCCCATTATGCCACCTTGATTTATCAAAGCATTATACGGTTTACCTACCAGAAATTGATATTAAATATTTAATTAAATACAGTAGAAGATGTGATAAATTTGCTTTAAGAGCAAAGGAGCTGCAATAAAGAGGAGCAATTTACATGTACGCTTGATGCAAACAATACAACTTACTAGTAAAGTTAAGAAATGACACATTCAGATGTGGGTTAAGTAATTTAACCGCAATGAACTTCTACACATACCCAGAAGTCTTTCATTGTGAGTTATTAATGAAACAAAGGTAAAATATAACATTGGCTACTACAATATAGGATGATCCAAAACAGACTGAATATCTACTATTTTATTAAGTTCTACTTGTATGCAAAATGCAAGAAGAGTGCATCTTATGATCCCATATCTTACTATTTAGTAACTATAACGTGCAGTTTACTTTGCGTACCTTCTAAATTCATGCTCATATCATGATATCTTCGACCGCTAGGTTCCTGGCCAATAAATTTATGTACCTGTTGTAAGAAACTAATATTACTGTCTTAAAGTGTTACAGTAAGTAACTGTCTTTGAATATATTGTATATCATATACGAAATACATTTAGTGTGTATTTATAAACGTAATTTATACCACATCTCCTCCACGCTCATCTAATATCATTGCATAATTAACACATTTACAGCATGATTGAAGACACCATTTATCTTTGCAATCACCAATGGAAAACCTAAATCAATTTTTACAAGAGGCCTTATTTAAGAATTAAGATGAGATCTTACAGTAGTATTTGTTGACTTTATCATACAAGTATATATTTAAATTTTTAGTTAACGTAACAGGCATATTTCTTGTAAGAAATCTTTCGCTATTTATCTTAAGAAAAAGCATATTAGCTACAAAGTCATACTTCATTTAAAAAGATCTTAATGTTGACACTGTATATGAAATCTTGGTGATTACTAGAGGTAATGAAGAGACACACTAGGTTTGATGCAGGCATACTATGTATAGTTAAAATTTTATGTTACTAGTACCTTTGGCCATCTACAGTACAGACTGCAACACCCCACTTATCAGGTGATAATCGTTCGAGTTGAGGAATGTAATCAGAAAGCTGAAATAGAGAAAAATAAATTATTCGAGTGAAGGTGTAATTATCATAAGCAGCCAAGTTTCTATTCTATTTTCGATGATATAGCATTTACAGCATTCCTACCTGACCATCATTTATTAATTTCGCTTCATGATAGAAATCTTTTAATGTAGAAGTAAATACTTGAAAATCAGGAATGACAAAGTCGCCTTGCAATGCGCGTCGGAGCAAGAATGTGCATTTATTAATGCATCTATGATTGATTAATAGTAAATACAAATTCGTAGAGTATCACTCAAAATAGAACAACACGATATTCTAATTTGATAACGTATTAAAGCCACAGTATATTATATATTTGAGTAGCAATAATCATTATATTACATTGAGATCTACTTTTGCATAAATGACTGGTTCATTTAGAAAAAGCATAATAAAGATTACTTGGAGTGAAAAAATTTATGAAATATTTTAATTCTTCACTACCAATTTAAATTAGCGATCCAGTGTAACAAATACGGGATACATCCATTATAATGCAGTATCTACTGCAATGTATATATTTATTTCTGTTCTCTAGATAATTTTCACTTGCACTGTAATACTCGTATGAATATTGAAAGCACAGTAACTACATAATATCGTCCAGAAATCCTACGTACACTAATACTCCATACTTTTGCACATTCTGTTTCAAAGCTAAACACTACGAAACTGCAGGGTATACTTATGTCTTCCTTTCCATGTTACAGTAAAACAAAGATATTATATTATTATCATTAAGTTAGAATTACGAAATCACATGTGCTCGATCCACAACATTTAATGATTTTGATGCTTGATTGAGATCATGCATTTTTATATAAAGTTAAAAATTATGTCGTCGCGAAGGATTTTTCACAGTCATTATATTTGATACTATCTCGCTCTGCATTCACAATGTCTAGAAAGGTGAATTTTTATTCTGGCTATAAAATTTATCAAATTATTACCTCATACGAGCATTAACATTATTGATAATAACACTGATTATTGTGAAATCAAATAGCAGAATCGATGAATTCTGTAATACCTGAGCTTCAAATTCTCAAATTAAATATTTACATTTATTGATATGCTTGCTTAAGATGAAATTTCAATTATCTTGCTAGGTAATTTATTCGGTATTCTTACTTTTTGAATGTCTCTATGTTTATAAACCCAGTACGATCTTCTGCCAAGTATGATTTCAGTGCTTTGATTACAGGTAGTAGGCGCTGATCATTTTCTCGTAATCCGCATTCCTTTATAATCTGAAGCCATAGACACAATAATTGATCACATGTTTATAATAACTACGCCTATGTAATGATTGATTTTTCATTGATCTTTTACGAATACAATCACTGCGGGTTTCAGTATATTACTTATTGCAGGATTTAAGAACAAAACCTTTACATTACTTTAGTGATTAATAACGGAAATGGGATAGTAGGTAATTATTAGTAAAACACTGATAATTTATTCATTCATGTCCACTTGTACAGTCTATTTATTTTTCATTTGAGTTTACGGAGAGACCAAAAAGCATGAATGAATCAACAAGGTTCTACTCTGACGATTACTATTGGTCTTCTAGTCCTGTAACTCAATTTTGGTGTCGGTTAAACAATCTTGATCATAACTTAAGTTAATATTGAAAAATGATTGAAATATTTATCTCAATCATCATTAACATTTCCATCAGTTACTGTCATCCATGATCGTGTTGCAATGAAGCGAAACTTGTGGTGCATTTATCTTTGTAGTACAGTAATGTCAATGCCATAGACAAGAACTTAAAATGTTTTCTTGTTGTGTAGGAATTTTGTAACCACAATGCACCATTGCGCAATACAGTATATTTCATTTTACAGTATACTAGAAAAGAAAAGACTCCTTGGATTAAGAAGTACCTGTAAGAAATAGGGAACAGAAATCATCATTTCTCCGTCTCTTGTTTCGCTGTATATATGGAATATTAATTCCATACTTTCTTCTTCTTGCCGATCCATGTTTTACAATTAAAGTATTATTATGATCAATCCAGGAGGAAGAAGACAGTACTGGTTTTATACTGTACAGTTTACAGTGTACAGTACAGTACAGTACTGTAACAGAATACAGTACTGGTTTTATACTGTAGTTTATAGTGTACAGTACAGTACTGTACTGTACTGTACTGTACAATCGTGTGTAAAAACTTTGAGTACTGTACAGTACACTGTACTGTACTGTACTGTACAACTACAGTATAAATTCCAAATTCTCGGTAGCACAGTACAGTACTGTACACTGTACACTGTACAGTAAGTACAGTACTGTACCATTACTGTGACTCTGTGAGTGTGCAGTAAAGTAAGAAAAAAGGCTGACGCAATCAGACCATGTCGCAGTCATATCGAGCACGCCCAGACGCACTGTACTGTACAATACTGTACTCTACTGTACAGTACAGTGTACTGTACAGTACAGTACAGTGTACAGTACATACAGTACTGTATTAATGAAAACTACTCTACAGTACAGTAAATTGCTAAAACCGGAAATCACAGTACTGTACTGTACTACAGTATACTGTACAGTACTGTACAGTACATCATCTTGGATACTGTACTGCATGCTAGCGTACTGTACACTGTACAGTGTACTGTACAGTGCTCGTGAACCACGACAACATTGACCAAGCCGCGAAAGAAGAGCGGGTACCACATTTGTATTTTCCTATGTGCAATGCATTTCCCGTGCTTATGCTTCGTCGGCTTGTTGAAGATTTTCACAAATAAGCAACAGTGAATTTAAAGAGTAACGCCTCGCCTTATCATTTCAATCATTCAGGATATCTTAATCTCCGAGTGGCGTTCAACTACGGCTACTATTTTCTTCGCTCAGTGATTGTGCGATACGATCTTTCGGGAATGTTGATTGTCGCCACCTGAAGCATGGCCAAGGCGAATAGGTCATCGGTGAGTAATGATATTCAACATTCGCAAACCTACTGGATACATATTGTGCTCGTGTAAAGTAAATGTCTTGAATGCACAAATTCGTATATTGAGAGTTCAGTTGTCACTCAGCCACTGTTATAAAATGGACATTAGCAAGTATGCCATGCTGTAAAGTAGTAGAAATTCGCCGTAACTGCTAGATAGTATAGCCACCATAGAAAGAGGACAAGTGTGCTCCAGTCGACGACGATGTACTGTACGGTATAGCAATAGACATCGGGTTGTCAATTTTGGGGTTGATAGATGGAATTGGTTCACTGCCTTAATTCTTACAACACGACGTTATGTTCCTTCCTTTCACTGCTAAATAAGCCGTAGCAGTTGAAATACTATATAGTCTCCCTATGTTTACAGTGCGAACCATAGAGTATTGCCGCTTTTGGTCAGATTGACAAATGGACACGCTTAGCGCGTGACTAAATGCCTTTAATTAATTAATTCAATCGGTGAACTAATTCGAAAACAGTGCCACAAAGTTGATAACTCTCCAAGCTTCTGCTACGTTTTAATCTTGAAATTGTAGACTGATTTTAGGCAACTTATATCATTTACTCCTTTTAATCATCCAATTGTTTAACAAGTTTTTTTTAATGCTGTCCGACGTAATTTTACCATTCCTTATTGGATAGCCTTATTTGACTTCAAAGCAACATACATGTAGACAGATGGACGTGCTCACACGTACTGAGTAGTGTTACGCGTATCAGTTAATGAGTCATGAAGAGCTAAGTAGTAGTTACAAAATAGTGATAAATTACTTAGTAGCACTTGAAGCATTGTCATTAGATATTGTTACTCATCAGCGTTAACTTTTTTGATGTCAATTTTATTTTACAGTTAAAGAATTATTTATTTATTGTAGTTGGGCCGAATTCTAATGATTTTAATTTTTGTGTTTTGGTAAGAATATTCTCTGATTGATTTGTGCTAAGATCATGCTGTACTGTACGTCATGTTTACAGTACATTACACCAAGTTGATAGTGGTACAAATCAGTACAGTAAGGGTGACAGTACTATAGTACGGTACTGTATCAGTTTTTTGCATTCGACATTTACAGTACGTACTGTACAGTGTACAGTATGTACGGTACAGTACAGTACTGTAATGCAGACCTCTACAGTATTATTATACTGCACGACATTCTTACAATTCTGACCATAGCTGATGCCGAGACCTGCCCGAGTTAATCCTTTTACTTGAGAGGCCCTCCTGGGTAGGTAGACATGTCATTTAGGAGGATTGATGCACTCGTCGTAAAAAAAGAAATCGTAACTAAACCTAGTAATAACAAAATAGGTCGACCTAGTTTCGGCAGTAGTACTGCTTAGTACAGTAGCCTACAGTATATTCAATGATGGACTGATTACTTGCTGGTGTATAGCGTGCATATTTATTGATTGGGCAAAATCGAAATAAGGTGTAGGTTTAGGCAAACGAGCGCAAAAACTCGATGCTTTCTAGACTAGCAAAATTGTGTACTATCTCCCTCTATATTATACATTATTCCCGCATTTTAATATACAGCCCTACATAGAACACTATAGTATGATCGAGGTTGGTTCACCTGGATTCCTAGCTTTTCCATCAGATTTGCAATGTTGGTGCTGCTTAGGTATAGTACTGTAGTAAAGCCCTGTGCCGTCACGTCTAGCAGTTTTAGCTATTTCGCCTTAAATTCGCTTGCTTTGAAATACAGCTTAAATTTTTTTTAATATGGTTCACTGTAACATCGAAGATGTAGTAAATACGGCATGATTTTCTTGTAATTCATGCTGAAATTGTCTACCTATGAGCTATAGTAAATCTGAGAATTAAAATTTTTTAAAATTAGCGAAAGTAAATGTAGCCTTAATTGAAGAGATTATTTTCTTGATAAGCCTCCTATTAGTATTTCTTTGCAAGCTGCAGTTCTTAGTAATCATCATGTAATCCGGATTGTCAATACACTCGATAATTATTATTATCTTCGATTCTATGTTGGATTTTTTAATTTTGGTGCGCTTTGATTTTGTTGCTGAGATTTTCATTATTATTACTATTAACAGAAAAAAATAAAGCCATCTAAACTTACTATACCTCTGGAAGTTGGTACTAGAGTGGAAGCGAAGGACTATTGTGGCAAATGGTAATTTATCTTGGTTTATAACACTACTTAAAGTTGACGTATAAAGAATAGTTTCAAGTTAAATTCATAAACATGCTGTAATGACATGATGTAACGTTTTATACAAGCTGGTAGTAAGCAGTCTATACTGACTTTATTCAAAGTAATTGAGCTGTGTGTTATAGGTACAGTAGACGTCTATAGACAACACAGTACATGCATAACATATATAAGCTGGAACCAAAAGGATCAATATCTGTTTTGTGCTTGATTGCATGGCGACGTGTAAACAACGACGTGTGCAAGAAAATTGCATAAATGAAGCATGAATATAACGATTGCAAAAAGTAAATGTGAATCAACGGATCACTTGCTATACTTAATTTATAATTGAAAGATTAAATGTTTGACATTTATAGTAGCCAAAAAATTTTACGCCTTTATAGATGCCATGATATTACAATCATTTTGTTTTGTTAACAACTATCTGTTGTTAGAAAAACTCGTAATCAGGTTGTAACCAAGCAACAAGTTCTTAGCTGCTCGAATGGATTAAAGTTAACATTGTGGAATTACGTTATCTTAAGTAACAAGAATAACTACAAATAAACTTTATTAAATGTGCAATTGTGTTGCTGTGTTTTGATTGGTTCAATGATGCTGCTTATATATGAAATGACCACGATTTTGCAAATTCATTTACTAATGTTTGGATAATGAATAAGATCCACATTTTTGTCCTTTATTCTGTATTAGCTATCATTGATCCGTTATCAGTTTCTTATGGGCTTGTTTATTGATTTATTGTCACTATTGCGTGCTTTAATCCAGTATAGATTATTTCTAACTTACTTACCTTATAAGATGCATCGTAGTAATTGATTGATTATGTTGTAGGTATCCATCAAAGATAAAGGATGTTGACGAGAAAAACCAAGAAGTATTAATTCATTTCGAAGGATGGAGCAGTAGATTTGATGAATGGATTGATTTAAAAAGTTCCAGATTACGTCCCACTGTCAGGACATCTAGTAGGAAAACTTCATCTACCTCAAGTCCTATCCTGAAGGTATGCATGAAACCGAATAGTAGTAAACTATAATTCATGTTATTTTGTTAAAATTATCTCATAGCGAATGCTAATATCATAGGAATGGCAATGTGGGGAACATGTTTTAGCGCGTTGGTCTGATTGTAGATATTATTCTGGAAAAATCTTAGCAAGGAAGCAGAATGGTATGCACTGAGTTTTTTGGGATTGATATATATATATATATATAAATTTTCATAAAAATCTTTGATTCCATACATCTTATTAAAGAACCTTCTTCTGCTTCTTGATTGTTGCACATTAGGATTGTATGAGGTGCTCTTTGATGACGGATATAAAAAGCTTTGTTTGCCAGCTACCATTAAAGAAGACCCACGAAAGGTAATAATATTATAGGATCAGTGACTAAATCCTAGATAAAAAGTTAACTTATACTATGGAGTACTATGAATGGTTCTTACTTCATTATACGATTTAGTGTCTCAGCAGTTAATTAGAACAGACTAAAATGTACGTCTATAAACATGCAAAACAAACTTCACTTTATAGATGTTACAAATAAAGGCTGAGTTTGTACATTTTTCATCTATATTTGTTCTCCAACTTGATTGCACTGAGTTATTCTTACTCACGATTATAGCCTAAGGTCTCGACAAATAGCACAAAAGTAGATAGAAATTCACCAGGATTTGCATCTCGTAATCCTAAATCTTCACGAAGTAGCGCTCGTAGAATGCAATCTCAACGACTGTCTGATGCATCTTCAATCGGACCATATAGTATCGATGCAACATCTGAAAGTGAAACTAGTGATGCAACTGATAGCTCGCGTGAGAACAAAAAGACCTTAAGCGCAACGAATTTTATTCACGCCATGGCTAGAAACCGTGCTACATTGAAATGTGGTAATTTGCGAAAGCATAGTAGCGGCAAGCAGAATGGTCGACCCTTGACAACATCTGCTGGCAGTACAAATTCTAATTTGATCTCACCTAGGACTCGTATGTCAGGCTAACCAGTAACGCTGTACAAATGTGTTGTTGAAAAACTCTAGGATATTTTAAAGTGTAACTTGGAGCTAAATATTTATATTATAGGAAGCAAGAAGCTGGGTATTGACGAAATAGCTTCGAAATTAATAAAACTAGCTAAAACAAGAAAAGACCAAAACCGTAAGTTATTGGCATCGACATTATCACTATTATTACTAATCTTAATTTTATGATTAGCGTCAACGAATAGAAAACGATCTGTATCTACTACTGACGTAGAACTCTCCAGGCAGAGAATTAAGCGCCGCAGAACTAGCGTTCCTCCGCGTAGCAGTTTGGCAAACCATGGTAATTATAAATAATAGTTAAAATTACGCTATTTTGATAAGTAGTGTTGCATTAGCCAAGATATTCCTAAATCTTTATCTGAATTTTCTTTGATAACATTCAATCTTTTATTTAGACTCAAATATTAAAAATTCAAAACACGCGAGTGATGATGACAGTAACTCAGATCAAGATATTGTTCGATGCTTATGCGGAAAGAATGAGGAAATGGGTCTGATGTTACAGGTCAGAATTCATTTACTGTTTATAGTAACGTTATTTCATAATTGATGGTTGATGTATTTCGATAATCTTTACAGTGTGAAAAGTGTTTGACTTGGCAGCATACTGAATGCATTGAAGTTGATAGCGATAACATTCCCGTGAACTACCTCTGCTATCTTTGCCTATGCCCTCCAGGTATTGCTTATGAGAAAGAGCATTGTAGTTTGCTCAAACTTGCTTTATAATATTACAAACTTTGATAATGCCTATATGTTTACTTTCTAACGGTTATTGGTAACCTGATTCTACAACAGGTCAGAGGCAAAGAAGTAAATTTAAGGTTTGTGTTTCTTTATCGCACTACTTACTTACTTTATTCACAGTAATGTACTTAATGGTGAGGTTGAGATTGACAGAACGCATTGTTTTCCTCTTGGATTTTACAGTATCACAGTAACTGGCAGAAAAGCGGTGTTTTAGCCTCTTTACTTACCGAGCAAAGTAGTGAAAATGTTAAAGCTAGATCACAATTATTACGTCGTTGCGGGAGCCTTATTGCTGATATGAATGAGATATCGTCAGTTATGCACGGGTTATGGATGAAAGTTAATATGTTTTCAAGGTATTGTATGAATTCACGATATTGATTAATTGTAAAAACACTTTTATGAGCTGTCGTAACAGTTTTATTTATTCTTTCATTTACAGTAGGGATAATCATATCGATCTTGAAGATTTTGTAAAGTGCTTAAATGTCCGACTTCCATCAGCAATCCGACGTGATGATGAAAAGCTCAAAATTCCTATTGATTCGAATAGTAAGTCAAGTAATGATTGCAGCAAAGATACAATCCCGAAAGAAACTCAACAGAACACAATTAAGATGAAAGGTTTTAAGAAAAGCGATTGTAATGTCGATTGCAAGGAACGCGCTCCAATTAATAATTGCGTATTTAGTACGAATCACAATGTAGTGGATTTGAAATCACCTGATCGTGATCCTGCAATCAACGCAGTCCACGATTCCAACAATCATTCATCGGATATATGTAAAAGTTCAAATGATCCTAGCTTAAACGGATATTCTAGCCCTCCAAATGATGCTATCGGTAGTAAAATTGTTAATGGTTCAGGTGAACAATTAATTGGAAATGGTTCACTGTTTGCTGATGCTGAAACATGGTTATCTCATTCCGAAGGCAGCTTGTCTTCACTTTTATCTGATCGATTACGCTTATTGATGGACATTAATGCGGCTCAAAACCAAGTGAATAACAGTTTCGATATCATAGAAGCAAGATTACACGGTAGCCTGATATAAACTAAATATTAACTTCTATTAATATAACGCTATTTTAATTTTCGAATATTTGTAGCAAGTATAGTAATTTTTATAATGTACAGTATAATGGGTATACCCGTATTTAGTACCCTTAACTACAGAAATGATAAAAATTTAAATGAAATTTAACCACGTTTTATTTGTATTGAAGATATAGAGAGTTCTTCTGAAGATACCGTAACTTCCATTGTTGATCGTACCTTTAAAGCAGGCAAATCATTGTCGTCATGCAACAATCTTGACAGTCCGATATTAAGTACTAATGCAGGTAACCGTTAAGGAATGATTTAACTGTTACATACTGTATATATGATCCTAATTTAATTACAATTTGCTAGATTGTATCAGGACGGTTGTTATAGATGAAAATAAAGCCAGAAGAGCGAGACAAAACAAATGTTTTCGTGACTGTAGATGGCTTAAATTTAGGAAAACCATTCAAGATCTGCAGTGGTTGAAGTTGTTAGCTGCCATTGTTAATGAACCGTTCAAGGAATAGCCGAAATAAAGTTGAATTCGCATGCAATACCTATGCCAGTTATACGATCTGAAGGATTATAATTTTACTAAAAGTCTTAGGATGTATACGTTTCATAAATCATTTGTACAGTACCATATGATCACGAAGTCTTACAACTAATTATAGTGTATTCGACATAAGTACTTCTAAGTACGATGTAATTAAATTTGTATAATACTAGATTTTATGACATCCGTTGTCAAATTGCTTAGCTAACGGGCTAATGATTTTAATTTAACGTTTTAGCTTTATTTATTTAAGCAATGTTGAATGTTAAGAACTAGCTAATAAACATGAATTATAAAGCATTAATTCGTGGTATGACCTATGCCTACATGTGCATTTTAGTGGTTTTATAGTAAGCAATTGATAAGTTAGCTCATATAAATTCGTTTGACAGGCAGTAAAGTAATACTAAAGTTATGTAACAATCTGCAAACATTGAAGATGCTGCATTAAAATAGTGATACGGTTTTATGGAATAATTGTGCACAGCAAAGATATTTAAGTAATATGACGATGTAAAAACAATATGAAGTGTAATATTCATAGCTTAAGGTAGCAAATAAAATCTTCAAGTTACGGAAACAATATACAACTATTTAGACCTAATTACCACAAACCACTAGTGCTTTGTGTCAGTTCACTGTAGGTTATTGATGGCTTTGATTTGTCATAGGATTCTTCGTGATCATCAATAGCCCAGTTTTGCAGATTTCCGGTAGCGAAGATTAAATAAAAGGCCATACCAAAGAGGTACATAGCAGCGGAGATATAAAATACAACTTGCCATTGCTGTCGTGTATGCTGAATCAAGAAAATGAAAGTGCATTGTGATGAAATAATGTGCTGTAAGCGGATAGGGTCTTAGAATCAGAGTTGTTGACAACGTGATGCTACTATATTTAAAAGTGTCCATATGAGTGCACTCTCGCAATATTCCATGATAATTAACGGATATACAAGCAGTTTATTCCATCAAATGTGCATTAAAATCAGTAAATGGTGTAAGCTGTACGAAAGACTTACCGATACATCGACAATAATCCCTACTATAAACGGACTGATAATACCAGGCAATGTAGCAAAGCAATTCGTTATTCCCATGAGAACACCGGCATATTGAGGTGCAATGTCTAGATGATTTACGCGGAATCCTCCCGAGCTACCAAATGCTCGACCAGCGACTGCAACACACATACTGGCTATGGTTAAATTAATTTGTTGACAACCAGTATAGCTCGCTAAAATTAGAAAAATTCCAGGGATTGACAGTCCTACGAATTATAAAATGAAGATTGATAAAGTGAACAGAGTTTGATGCTGCAATTATATATTTTCGCATAAACAGTTGCACAGTAAAAATCAGTACATAAAATAAGCAATTAAGGCAATAAAATTTTGAAAAATTATGTTCATCCCGAATCATTCCAGTTGTGGTTAATACTAGCTTCAGATAATTTTAAATTTCATACCTTTTTCTGAGACAGAGACAGGCCAATGGCATCGTGAATGAAAGTCAGCTCTTCCGATGAAATGTAAGGATGCTCGGATGGTGAATCGAATACTAGCAACATCCAGGCTACAAACCATGCTAAACCGATTCCACCATATATGTAAAAAGTTATTGTCCAACCAAATCGAGCACAGAGGTATCCAGATAAGACTAAGGTAGTTGCCATACCGAAATAAACACCTAAAGAGAGTAAAATCAAAAATAGACCAGTATCGGTTGGAACACGACTGTTGCTTACAGTCCTACCTGAATACGTAAACGAAGTTAATTTGCTTCTCTCAAATGGTGGAGCCCAGCGCGCCCAGATAGCGTGCATAGCAGGCAGTCGTACTCCCTGCATAATTAAATATTTATTCATTCTATTCTACATTATCTCCATTTGATTATATCTCCTCCATAATATAGAATAAACAAAATACTCAATCCTAAACACATCGTTAAATGTTCTTACCTCTAATATGCCTTGAATTATTTGAGAGGCTATCATGAGGCCAACGCTATGACGCACTACGATAGGAGTTAGTATGTTCAAAATTGATGTACCAAGCATAGAATAACCGGATAAACGTTTGCCGCCCCATTTTTCCGCTAACCATCCACCTGGCACTTGCGTTATGATAAATCCATAGAAAAATGACCCTAATATAATGCCTTATTAGGCAAGTTATAGTAGAATAAAGCAAAACCGACACTGTTAATATTTACTGGTACTGTACAGTACAGTACAAGATAACTATTTTATCTTAAAGATTTCTACAGTACTGTATATGTGAATGAATTTTTTTAAAATTGCGTCGGATTGAGTTATTAGTAACGCAGTTCGTATAGTCTCTTACTTGTAAATTTGAAAATTGAGATGTCGATATATCGCATAGCAATAAAAGTTAGCTTTACAATAATTAATCGTTTACAACTTACTAGCCAGATCACCAGCAAATAAATCGTTTAAAAATAATGTTAACATGATAAAGTATTGATACTTATCTCTTAAATGCAACATTGGTCGACGAATTTCGATACAGCACACATAATGAATTTGATTTTAAACTACTTTTATAAAACTCTTGGAGTCACAACGTCATCAGCGTTAACTAAGAATACTAACCTCGTAATTTGTGATCCCAGTCGAATTCCCCGATTAACTGAGGAACAATGTGGTTAGGTTAGTACAAAATTAATCACAATTCAAATAGCAATTGAAAGGTACAGTACTGTAGCTAGATTGAATATCAAAATTGATAAAAGGGATGCATGATCACATTCAGCTAGAACTACTCGATTCTAGAATCGTTGGGAGAATTCTATTACTCCATATGTAATATTATTCAACAGAATAAACTTCAATTTCTAAGCTTACCTGTGTTCCAGTGATATTGTACTTTGGGCACTCGACCGCCGAACTATTGTAGCTAGTGTCCACAGTGGTATTGGTCATTGCGACCATTACGATACTCAAATTAGCTCGTAAAGCAATATGGCAATAGAAACCTAGGAATCCCATTAAAGCTAGCACGTATCGTGTTGGCAAACAACGACACTGAGAACAAATTGTATATACACAATTGGTCGATTCCATTGTTTCACGATTATGTTGACCGCCTAAAAGTGGTTGATTTTCATCCATTCTCACCATCTTTGGATCGGATTTTGGATTCCAGTATACTTTTTGAAACGCTTTGGTTATTCTACTACTGAATCAACACAAAAATACACGCATATAGTAGCACTTGTAAGGATCATCGTTGAGAAAAATTTTTTAATCAGGCTACATGTACTGTACAAGTATGTTATCGCTTTTCAGAATCTTCATTCAAACTACTGTAATACGAGAAACTATAAATGTCTTAACCGAAACAATGCTTGACACGCGATAATGACATTTCTTCAAAATTGCTGTAATAGCTACAAATATTGTAATGTCTATTTATTTATTAACCAATAAGTACTATAATAATCTATAATCAATATATATAATCAAGTGAAATATTGTAACGCACTTTGGAAATAGTTCAGCAAAACCTACCGACAACAAGCAGTCTTCAGTAATGATAATAATCTTTACACTGTCAATGCAGTGCGGCGTTTCAACTTGTGAATAAACTAGGCGTTAATTGAATCCTAATCCTGTACTGTATAATAACTATAAATTGAAAAGTATCCTGTAGTACACTATAATGTAACTGTAAGTAAACGAATGTTGTCAATCTTGAACAAAGACTCTTTTAAATCATAAATTGCAATTTCATCGTAAAAACAGCACCCTATCAACATCAGTTCCGCCACCATTGAAGTACAGTTTATATCCTACGGGATATTTTTATGCTTTAGCAGAGGCTGCTACATAGTAGTGGTTCGAGTATTTTGCCGAGCTGTATCTGTCCTATCTGCTACGTAACCGATCATCGATTGATAACTGAGTTGCGAGATACGGTAATAGCGATGAAAAGCAAACATTGATAACATTACATTTTCATCTACAGAACAGTACTATATACTAGATGGACTACTAGATAAAGTCCTGTGAGGCTATCAGTAGCGAATCACCTCGCTAATAAAATGCCAATAAGGTATTTAAAAATTTTTGATAACTCCTATGATAACATTCTTTGTATTGTACCGCAGTTAGCTACTGCCAATACAGTCGAATATGAAATAACATAGGAAGTTTGTTCTTACGATAATGTAAATAGAGAAAGAAACGTGATTATCAATCAGTGCATAGGAAGAACGATGCTGATAATGCGTCCGTTTCTTTCTTTGAGAGAGCTGAGAAAATTCCAATTTTTTTTCCTCGAGTGCAGTAATCCCTCGTTTATCCCGTTCAAATTTTAGCCAATTAACTGCGTATGAATTCCACCTCATCTTTTCCTGCCATGCTGTCATTTACTGTTAATTAATTTAATTTAGTTTAATCTTAATCCTTAACTTACAGTTAATACTGTATAATCTTTAATCTTTCATCAATATGCCCAACGTCAAGTCCCTGAATATCAGTCATACTACTGCACCATAGCTTAACAGACATAACCAGGCAACCATAGGTAAACTAGCTCGTTTTCGTTAGAAGTCTTAAGAAGAGTTAACAGAAAAAATACTGTATTCATTGATATCTCCTAACTTCGCAGATCGATAAGCTAAGAGTAATAATTGTTGCACTATTCGTCAGAAAGGATACCCGATTAACTTAATACTACAAAACTTTTCTTCATCCATTCTGACTATCACGATCTGATTCAGTCTGGTTCAGTACATTTCCTAAACTTAACGGAGAAGTACATAAACCGCAGGCTCAGCTAGTCAGCCCATAGGAACAAACTGAAAGAAAGAAAAATCTCTTGCCATAGTCCACACTCAATCAAAACTCGTACACTGAAAGAAAAATAAGGACTATCGGTAGTGGTGAGTACCCTACAGTACTTGTACAGTACATTAGACATAGCAATATATTATACAGTTTGAGAATCAAATCGAGACGTATTCCTAGCAAATTCATTCAGTATTTTCTTTGCAATTCTTTATTTGCAATAGAGTTCAGTTTATTCTCGACTCCCGTCACATGGTCAGCCCGACTCATGGACAAAATGATTACATAATGCTTCTAACAGTACCCACTACAGGATGCTGTACGCGGATGTAGTTATGATTTTTAAAAGGTATTCCTTCATAAAGAAATGTCTTCATATTGGCGTTGATTACCTGCCAGTACTGTAATTATAATTAATCTGCATTCCTTCTTCGGACGTACTTTCAATGTCACAATAGCACAATAATTCACAGGAAGTAAGGTTAGCGAATCCACAGTAATATCCGACTCCTGCTATTTTTATAGACTTTTATAGTATTTTCGTACTGTTGATACTATGAGAGGATAAATTCGTCACCATTCAATCATAATGGAAAGTCGATGGAAATGGATTATCCAAAGTTTATTTAGTGGCCACTTTTCTACCTACTATACTGTAGTTATAGAGTAGACATCAGTAACAGTAAGAGCTGGATCGCAAAGGCACATTGCCTACTGCTTTATTGCAATCTTGACTTCAAAATTATAAAATCTGTAGGAGTCGGATATTACTGTTGATCCAATATTACAGTAGGAGCAAGTTCGATTCATCGTTGGCTGAAAACTCGATTACAAAATTGCTGCATTCGTCCTTAATGTTGGGGGGATATATATGTCACGTATACCAATAATACAAATGGAGGTCTCTGGCTCATACTGTACACTTTCATGTGGGCCCGGCCAACGTCAGTATGAACAGTAGTGGTAAAACTTATAACTTTTGATTTCGAGGTGTGTATTCATTTTTTAAAGCAAATTATAAGCCTATTTTATGGGTGATCGTTTATTAAGAGACATTTGTGCTCCATACGAACGTTCACTTACTCACTTTTCGTTAACATTACAGCCAGATGAAAATATAGATTACAAATTAAAAAATATTCAATTTCAGAACCTTTGTAAAATGAAGCTTTGACCCACTATGCACTGTATTTCTCCTTCAGCTACCAAATTGTATTAAAATACAGTATAGTCGACAGGACTATATCGCCTATTTCTTCAGTTAATCAAGGAATAAATATAGTTGAGTATAACGTATTGATTTAGTGTTCTATTATTATTTCATCAGCCATTTCTACTCAGACATTGTTTGACAGTAAATAGAATAATTGGTATGGTATTATCCGTCAATACCGATGACGTCGTTGCCATGGTCTCACGACATCCCGAGTATAGCAAATGAAGTCGTTTTATAAAGAATTGCCTGTTCCAGTACTGGCTAGTCGGCCATGGACAACGCTTTGAAGTCACAACGTTATCATGATCATGGCTGGCCAGTGCCACCTCTGGATCGATCGCTATCTTTTACAGAAAGGAAAAAAAACATTAAACAAGCCCTGGATTGGATTACTCACGAATTGGTGAGTACTTAGTCACGCTGAACCTCTATCATTGTCCATTATCCAATGAAGTATTGCCGAATGACCTCGTATTCTATCTTGAAAGCTAAATTTAACGAAACGGGGGAAAAATTGTCAAATTTTTAAGTTTTAGGCAACTTTAATGTGAAATTCAATGAATGCCTAAACATAAGTGTCATCATCTTGTTGACTTTATGTGCATAAGGCCATCGCGCGATATTAGTTTACCGTCGTAAGGTATCAACTTCTTCAAGATCTTTTTTCTTACGTGAAAGAAGGATTTCGCTATTCAAAGGATCTTGTATTTTATGTATATAGAAGTTACGATTACACAACGTATACAGCGAAAGCTCTGCTTGACTGAAGTCATTTACTCTAATTCATAGTGTCACGTATGTAAATATATATATATCCTGTACAGTAATCACTTGTTCGATATGAATTGAATCAACGTTTCTATAAAGTGGAAGACTAATTATTACTGTTTGCCCTAACATGCTGTTGTACATTCTCACTGTAATCCATGACACTGGTTACACAGCATTTACGCAATATTATGATTTCAATTATAGAATTACAGTACTTGATATTAGCAAGAAGCAAATGATATCCACTAGTTATAATTAAGTTGCCTAGCAGTTCACCGTACAGATTACTACTTAGAGTTAGTTCGGGCACGGCAAAAGTAGCGCCGATAGAAAAATATTTTTCGATTATACTGTAAAATTTTCCAAACGATGATACCAGCTTGAAAACCACACAAAAAAGAATCGTCTAAGGGTTATTGCGATACTAGCAATTTGACGAGTTGCGGTAATTTGGAGTTAATAGCTTCTGTTTACCCCTTTTAACGCTTTAATTTCTTCTTTGCTACGAGAAGAATACGATTCGCCGGGGTGATGCCGATTTATCTTATGAACTAATGCTAATGCGGATAACGATTAATGAAATGAAGATAACTCGTTTAACATCTATCATCACCCAAAACGTATGGCAAAGGCTGGATATGGAAAATTACTACGACCAGGTTGTCGAAGACTTGATGATGCGTAATCGAACAAGAACATTACCTAGTAATTTGCCTAATAACATAAGTGATATTATTTGCAAGAAGAGAAGGCATGCCAGCTTTACCACCGATATTAACGACAGATATGATGATGAAAAGGAAATTTCTTATGATAAAGAAGATCCTGCCTTAATGGATGATTTTAGTTTTGATGAAACTGCTTTCTAATTTGTGCATGATGTAAATTTCTTGTATATCTTAAAATTACATTTAAAAGAAAGGTACATTTTACTTTCTACTGAGTTGTTGACATCTTCTTATTTCCTACATTTGATAGATGTCGATAAGTAATAAGTGAGATAAATAAAGCATCAGTAACTTATTGCTACCATACTTGAATACTGGATAACTACTGTATAGTGTTGCAAAATCTTCAGATTAAATCTCTTTATACTAAGATAATTTTGGTATGGTATGATGATATATTAATATGCCATTTCGTCGCAGACAACTTCAAAAATAATGAAGCTGTCTGGGTTTTTGATGCTGTTCTACTACTGCACTCAATTATGTGATGAAAAAATTTGTATGTGTACCATATCTACTTTGTCTATACGTGCCGGTATGTATTGTCATAACACCTGCTACTAACATGATTATAATGTGTGCAAAGTTTTGAGTTATCTTACTATTCGTTTGTACCTTAAAGAATTGCTGATGTGTTGTTAATCTGTCTTGCCTTAATACATTCTTAATATCAGCAAATACCTACGGTCGTGTGGTCATCATTATGGTCACGGGACTGTAGTATTAAAATGCGTGCTATTACATATACCCAACTGTTGTATTTATGAGGTTGAGGATAGATTCCCTCAAATCTTTTTTGTATGGCTTTTATGAATAATTTCAATTTTTGTAGTGTTGCTACGGTTATGATGGCATTGTCTATACTCTAATAGCGATACTCTACTATTTTGTTGCTAGGATTTTTCTTACGCTGTAAAATAAATAATAAAATAGCGTCGGTGTGCTTCAAATTACCGTCTTTATGATTTTACTGCAAATATAGGATAATAGCAAGTGCACCGTAAATACAGTAAATATTGCCTACGTGAGTGTTGCTAAAATCGTATATCCTTGAATTTTATATAAAATAATCGATTTTTTGAAAATGGCTCTTATTTGACGTGTAGATAGATATACCGTACTGGTAGGCACTATATGTTACGCATGATTCCCTCCTATACGTTAAAAGCGTGTAGGAATAATGTGATGAGCAAGTATGTATAATTTTGTGAGCATGTCATTTAAATCGTAAAAGTGTAAAATGATTTCATATTTATTTTCTTATAAGATTCCAACTTTAATCTTTACCTTTTCTCATTAACACACTAGGTCGTTATGAATCATTAACCAATTTTGAATGCGGGTATATCATAAAAATTTGTGACTGCACTACTTGGTGTTATGTAAGCAATTCACATTAGCATTTGAGGCTTATTGAATTTGAGGATAAATCAATAAAACGATTCATGGCGATAGAGGTATTGACGATCATTAATTTCCATATCTGTAGTCTCCATTTAATATTAAAGGTATACTAGTAATTGGGAGCTTGCTAACCACGATTTATCTTTAAAATTCAGTCCTTTCATTAATATAAGTTAAGAATTTCTTGAATTCAGAGGTATATGATGCCAAGGACCACTTAACAAAAAATTTCCTCAACTAAAACTACGGTACTTCGTACCCATGCCACAAGCCAAAGTCCCAATCTAACCTAACTTTACTCAACAATTTCTTTGAACTAGCGGCAGTAACAGGAACAGTATAGAAAAATAGGAGCTTCAGTAATGCTGGAACGATGAAGGGGGAGGGAAAGTTTTGTTGAGTAATCTGTGATGATGCAGAACTCTCTAAGATTCGTCAGAAAATATAATTCATGTTGGTCTGGAAATCGGTCGCAGGCCACGAACTCCAGGCTGTGTCCGATACAGAGTGTAAATGCCTCATAATTATAATTCAGTATTATCAAATATAATATATCACACATTGTCGATAACGTCCAAAAATCATTACCCTGTTCCATGTCTTGATATTTAGTTTAGAAAGTATGATCTTACTTAAAACGTTAACAAATGACTAAGCTGTATTTACAATTTTACATGTGCCGAAAGTTTGCATTCAGTACGATATACTGTATATTTTTTCTGGAACAGAAGTATCTTTGATTATTTTACTATGAAATCTTAAATCTACGCACATATAGCCGTTATAGCAGACCTATCTCCATCAATTGGCATAATGATGACAATTATACGAGTATGCGATAACTACTTTTTTGCTTCCTCCTCGAATTTGTACTAATGCAACAGATGCCGAATGGTCCTATATTGATAGAAATTGCTTTGGAGTGACTTCATCTAATTACAGTAGTGCGTGTTTTGAAGGTAGAGTAAAAGTTTGCAGTAAAGAACTGTGTGGAACAGTATAATAATTTTTATCTTGTAACAAAACAGGTTCTATAGTGAGATCCTGTAATGATTTAAGCTAATTACAGTAGTTATGTGTTAGGGAAATACAGTGATAGTATGTAGGTTTAAGAATCCATACACCACAAACGCTGAAAAAATCTTAAGTAAGATGGTAGCATTAGACCTGAGTAGACAAGTGATGTCAAGGATTACTTTTAGGCATTAAGATAGTCGCCTACTATTAGTGTATGATTGTAGAGACGATAGCTGTAGCCTTAAGCTAGACTGTAGAGGAGTTAAGTCGATATATAGAGAGCTAGATGTGCATAGTTACATGATATAAGCATTACTATTGTAATACATACTTGAAACTAAATTTTAAGTTATAAACTATTTTTAGCCTCTATATTATGAAACTAATTTATAGGGTAATTAACTTAGAGAAAGGCTAGAAGTAGTACTTGATTACAAATCTAATACAGTGAAATTGTAGATTTGTAACAAGGATGATGAAACCGCACACTTGCATTATTTGTATATTAGGATGCTTTAGGACCCTTTCTATAATTTTAGACCGTTTAATTATAGCTATGCAAAAATAATAAGCCAGTAGAGACAGGATGAAAAAAAAAAACAAGTATTCCGTATAATCAAACAGAGATTATACGAAGGTGTATCTTAAACTCAAGCTAGTGCAAATCAATAATGTTGTAGCTAGCTTTTCTTTCAATTTCCTGCATAAGAAGGACTTACGTCAAAATATTGCAATCTCGAGATAGTCGAATATTAATGTTTTATTGATGAAAACTCTATAATTAAAACATTAAAGTATGGTGTATTCAAAGAAATAACAGCGAACAGTATTTTACCGGAAAAAAACTAATTAGATACACGAAACAACGTACCGTAAGATAACAGAGGATTAGGTGGCTATATAATATACTGTCTGTATGTGTTGATTTTATGAATTAACTGCTTCAGTAAATTAGCTATTTATACATTGCCGTAGCCTCATATAAGATATCGGATTGCTCTATTCTAGGCTATAAAACTAAAGGTTTAATATCTTCAATTACAAGTATTTATGGCATTGATATTCATTTCTTTATAATTATTAAATATTGTGAAGTTCGTTATGAACAATATTTGTTGATAATCAACGGCGCCTAACATTCTATTGATATTTAGGAAAATGGCTCATTCCTAGCAATGCCTGTTTTATTCCTTCTGAAACTTAGCTATATAAAATAAAGAGATCAATTTTAAAGAGGAATTATACAATTCGCAAGACTGTAGCAAAAAGTATCTAATTAAGAATTTAATATTTAACACTCACCTAGACAAATATCTTAGTGCTAAGAATAGATCCCTATCCGACAGTAAATTAAAGGACAAATATGCTAGTGCTAAGAATAGACCCCTTTCCGATAGTAAATTAAAGCTTCAATTCAGGTTATACATGTATGTTGAATATTTACTAGTAGATCGATATTAAATACATGTCTAAAATCTTGTAATCAAAACATAAAACATACTTTTGCAATTTTATAACACATACTTTATTTAGTCATTTAATTTAAAATGCTAACATTTGCGTTAGGAATGCGCGCATTGATTAGTCGCGCATAGATTAGGTGTAAATTTCACGTTAACTTTCTCTTTCTTATATCTAATTATTTTTAATGCTAGAGCAGAAATGACAACGAAAATCGCGCCGAACTCGACGTAATAGTTAAACTGCATACAAAATAAATTAGACAAGTCCATACCAGGATATATGCAATATTAGACCAGTGTTTTAGGGACCTGGCGGGCTCTCTACTGTATACTGGTTGAAAGCTGTTCAGCCATAGTGCAGCATTTAATTGGATCTTTTAAATTTTCAAAACGTTTACATTAAATTTGGCTCAAATTCCACATAAACATCAATTAGCTCTTGATGTTTCTATTACATTTTACCACAGTATTAAGATATTTTATTTCTTTAAAATTTTAACTTAAACCAACAGTCACTGGTACATGTACGGTCGGTTCAATCAGCATACAAGTCACGTCGTAATAGTGGTCTTATACGACTCGTAGTCCTATATTAGCAGGAGAAAACAAGTTTTATTTTTGTACCGAGTAGATTTGACAAAACTAAAGTACCAAGTAGACAGTTTCAGACGATCAGATAGCTTGAGTATACATAGCAGTACAGAGGCAATTACAGGCCTTTCACAGGATACAAATACGAACTATTTTCAAAATGATATAGATAATATTGTTGTGCTATTGAGTACCAAGGTCTCTCTTCATAAAGGCTAAGACATTGATCAGATATTTTAATCTACTGCCAGGTACATCACTTATATTATAATTTAAGGCAGCCAAAATCACCTTCTTTGCCTATTTCGTCTCGGTAAAAGATGAATTTATTCCCTCAATCAATATTGTCAAGCTTAGTCAAGGCTAATCTACATAGATTCTAATAGATTAGTAATATCGACATGGCCGTAGTCTGCCTATTACGACATATGCGATAGTTGAGGTCATAGACTACTTAATTTATATTGGACAGGAAGCTCTATTCGGACGGTCGGATATTTCGGGTTCATGCGTTATAATAATACTATTCCAAACAATCGTTATAATGTCCTTGAGGGGGTTGCTCGATTCTGTAATTCGCTATTTTTTCTAAATTAGATAATATTATATCGATATCTATTCTATTTTACTAAATTTTGCTTCGAAACAGTTACATAAAGTCTTGAATGCTCTTAAATTAGTACAAAAGATTCAGAAAAGAGAGGCAAAGATTTATACCAGTTATCTAGGTATAAAAATGTCTGCCTGTCTGAAGAGTTCCTTGTCTAAGTGTATCTAGTAGTTCATGGTAAGGCAGTCACTCTTATGATTGATTTATATTGAATCAAAATTTTTTATAGCTCAACCAATAATCTCAGGGAAATGAAGTTTGTAACAAATTGCTATAAGCACTTTTAAGAAATACTTTGAAAATCACCACTATATCACTAGCATATTCCTACATCGCGTTTCCGCCGGTATAATTTGTTTATATGTATAGTTGACATATCGTACTGCAGTTGTTACCTGTCTCAATTTGTAGAGACTATTACAACACTCAAACACTGTTAATATCAATATTCTTACATCCTCTGGAATTGTGGATAACGTAGTGCCGTAATACTTACGGAGATATTTTGAAATAATGCTCATCATATTATGAATAAATACTACAAATTTTAGTACCAATTTCATATAAATTAATTACTGGTATGAACCGTCAGTAACACCTAGGGCAACAGCTTACAATATTAATTCCTATATTTCATAATGATGGTTGAAAAGAATTAGAAGCGTTTAGATAAGTAATGATTCCTATCCTATATATTGACAGTCTTTTATTGATTGCGATACATATCATCCGAGGTTGCAGAGACCTACTTAATTAGTGCCGTAAGGGCTACATAGATACCGTACTAAGCTAAATTATCGGCGAACGAATTATAGTTTAATTAGATGCTTTTAAAATTATATCTTCATTTGGTGTTGAAAACAGTAACTAAAAATCAAATTTAAGTAGTTTCTGAGTAGCTTTCAGAATAGTCTATTCTCTAAGAACGTTTTACTACTTAAATTTTCTCTACAACTCCAGTCAGTAAAAGACGATAAATATTTCAAGAATTGAATCTAAGCATTTGGCTATCTACTGATTTTGCCATTTGCCAGTTACTTTCAATACTCTAGATAAGTTTACTCTTACAATTCCATTGCGTGAATACCTTCTTTTAGTGCATCAGCCATATTTCGCCATGTGATCATTTGCTTATGATGGAATTATTTTTTATATCCGTAATATTCACGTGAGATTTCACATACGTATGGCTTGCCTTTCTCGTAATTGATTTCATCACCACATTGGACTAATAAGTCACCGTTATTACAACTACTGTCTTCGTCACAACATTGGCCCCACATTGGATAAGAAGATTCTCCTGCTTCACGTTCACGTACAGGACTGCCTCTTAAAAAGCTATTAGCATTTGCTAAACTTATAAAGACCTTGGAGTTCAAGTCTATAGAGCAAAACCATAAAAGAGTCTCTGTTATTAATATATAATTTATTTCCTAAACCTAGTGAAAATAAACTTAAAAATTTGCTTGATAGAACATACTTATTTGTTATCGTTTGATTTTATTACAATTTTTACGTGACTTTATAATGAGAGCAAAATTTTAACCACTTCTTCGTATAGTAGATCAATTTATCAGGATCATTTGTGGTAGTAGATAGCAAAATTTCGGCTTTGCCGTAAGATAACAGTTTATCGAATATCAGAGATTCAATGATAACAAATTATTATCAACGAATATCATCACATTTATTAAAGGCAAGATAATTGATTCTAAAAGAAATTATTGATTTCCATATGTGTAAGATAAAAACAAAGAAATAGAATATAAAATAGTACATTGCTTGCAAAATATATATCAATTTCAAGAAAGAATGTTGCCATGTATAATTCTATTAAACTATGACTCTAATTGATCTTTAAGCGAGACAAAACTTAAGGTAAATAAGTAAGAAAATGCTGTAGTTAGAGAGAATCCAATTTGATAGTGTTGCGGAGCTAACTCTATATTACTGTCACAAACCAACTTCGTGACAAGTATAACGTAAAACAAATCTCTAAATTACTATAGTCTCCGGGATTCAGTATCCCTACTTACAAGAATTTAGACGCCTTTGATTCTACGTTAAAACAACTATACAATTGAGAACTGCTTTATTCAACTATCTGACGGGTTTATATACCCTTCTACAGCAGCTAACATTCACAAGTCATCTTATAATAACACTTGGGTGAGAACATCTACTAACTAGTTTTTCACAGTCGGACTACAATATGTCCATTCACAGAATCATTTCAGCACATATTACAGCACAGCAATAAATTTACTGTAACACATTTATAATTAGAGTAATTCCTATTGTAAGTAACTAGTTGTAATATAATATCACTATACTATATTAACCAAATTTAGATAGCTATTTCTCCACGGTAGTTCGTACCGTGACAATTACGTACGCCTCTGACGATTCATTTAATTTACTTTACTTATCAGAAGCAGATTTGCGACGTCAGATTACAGTAAGAGTATATAAAAAGAGTAAACAGTTGTTTATTGAGTTCCTTTTATAGACTGTACTAAATGGTAATCTGCCTTAAGATGAATAAGGTAGCTCTCAACTCAATACGAAAGTATCTACTGAGTCCGTTCGTAAGAGTGAGATTATGACTGCTAGATTAACAGATTAGAAAATAATATCCAATACAGTAAATTGTTGTAATCTTAAGAATTAATACTTTATGATTTTATGACGTTTCTTGACTTTAAATTAAAACATCGCGTGCAATATATTAATTTAGCATAATTCAACTATAAAATTAACGACAAAGATATACTGATCACTTTGCAGTAAGCAATTAAATATTGCCTTTTTGCATGCTAATAATATTATTTAGAATCGAAACTATGCAATATAAAGTGGTTAAGATTCGATGGAAAATATAGAATCTAGGATACGGAGCTTTAAATACTTATTTTCATTCATTTCATTAGCACAAAAAAAAAATATTATTGTTACGATGATACTAAGCAAGGTAAAGGCCTGAATAAAATCTCAAACGGTTATTAATGGTGAAAAAAGCCTCGGGAAGAGCAAATAACCTCATATAAAGTTAACAACTGAATAACGTATTGAATAAATTGAAAACATGTTGCAAAAATTGATAATTACACGGAAATCGACACCTGGTGTATAAATATCAACATCATTAAGTAGCGTAACAGTAAACGAAGTAATGGGGGTAAAATTTTAGAAAATTTACCTATTATGTCATATATATTCAATTAATAATAGTCAACGTAGTCATCTATGGACTGTAAAATCTTAACTAGTAACATATATATGACATTAAATTAATTTTTTTCATTAATTAAGAGCATTAGTATATTGTCCATTTTGAACAATTACTGCAAAGCGATTTCATTGATCCAGACTTTTAAGTTTTGTTTTCCGACATGGTATAAGAATAAATGACTGAATTTAGAGCAGGATAAATTGTGAATATATTCAGTATAAAACTCGAGAATATTAGGCGGCTGATAAATTTCCTCTTTTTAATTAATGACTGATTATATAAATAATTGTGAATAGATATTGCTGAGAACTTAGAAAGAGACACTATACGCAAATTGATATATTTTGCATTATAATTGACTTGTACTATGAACGTATTTCAAAGTGAGTAGTATAATTTGTCTAAATCTTCGTGAATTGCATCTCAGACGCGATTTTAAACAGTTTTGAATTAGTAAATTATTATATGAAATCTCGATTCATGCTGATATATAAACATTAACTGCTCTACGTGCATTAGTATCAGTTTCTTACCTTCATTTGTAGTTGTTTTCTTTTCGGTATCAGAATTTGATCTGCGTCGACGGACACCATTACAGGTTGCTTCGTAACTTTGCAAGTATTTTGAATAGAA